>NC_142172.1:46388206-46688206 GCF_029865625.1 Vigna umbellata | reverse complement strand
CAAATCTAAACTTAGACTCCAACCCAACCCTTTCACAATCCATCACTCCTAAAACATCTTTTTCACCACTAATAGCAAGAAATGAAAAACAAAATATAGGTCTATACGTATATTTTTCCTATTATATATCTATTTTACCTACTTATTAAAAGAAAAGAATGGCAAAAAAAATAAAAAATTTCATAGATATTACTCGTGGATATTTATTAACTGTAAGTAACGGGTAACGAGTATTTTAATATCCGTTTTTAAACGGATCGGGTGCGAATATTAAACTATCTGTCCCGCGGATACCCGCTACTCGCAAAAATAATAATAATAATTTAATTTTTATTTTTATAAATTTAATTTAATTAAAAATAAAATTACTTTATATTTTTAGGTTAAATTTAATTAAAATTAAATTTATATTTAATATACTGTATATTATATATATATATATGTGTGTGTGTGTGTGGGCGCGTGTAAATTTATTTAAAAAATGTATAAAGAATATTTTTTTAATTTTTTGCAGGTATATGTGGGTTTTAAAATATCCGCGAATATTTTCTAAGCGGGTACTCGTGCGAATAGCGAACGAATTATAGATCTGGTTTTTTTTTCAAGTCGGGTTGCGAGTAACACTATCCATGCCCGACCCGACCATTGTTTAAAAATATATTTTTACGGTTTCGAATATTTTATTAATTAACTTAAAAAAGTTGCTAATGAAGTGACAAATAACTTTTATTTAAGTTCTATTTTGTTTTAGTCTTTAAATTTGCAAGAAACAACTTTATAAAAAAATATCTCACAACTTTTAGGTAAGTATTAATTGGACAAACCGAAATATATAGAGATGTTTGATTTTGTCATTTCAATTACTTTTACATTTTTTTTATTTAATTTTTGGGCTTTGTTCACTTAAATGAATTTGAAGGAGAGTGATTGAATTTGGAGGTAAGTGAGAGTGAATTTAGAAATAAAGTTTATGAGAATTAGTGTAAGATTTGATTGATGTGACAGATTAAAAAAATTACATCCAAATTTAGTCTCATTTATCTTCAAATCCACTCAAATAAACAAAAAAGTTACCTTTAAATTCTCTTAAATTTATTCAATCACTCTTCCTCAATTCAAGTGAATAAAGTGTTACAAATAAACATATTTTGATATGAAATAAAATAGATTTACTTATTAAATTGATGGTGTGAACTAAATATATCTCTTATATGAATTTCAGACATCCATATATAATTATTCACGTAGTTAAAATATTTCAAAATATTGGATATTCCATTTTATTTTTGGCTTTAAAACAAACAAACATTATAACAAACATTTAGAAGGTTGAATATATTTTATAATAAAAAGTCATCTGGACAGAAAAAATCAAAAACAAAAAACTGTAGAAATTAAATAAAGGACGGTAAATTCAATAATAAAATCTTATTTTTTTTTCCTGTGAGTGTGAATGAGAAAAAGGCTTTGAACGATGGTTGGTAGTCGTGGAAAGAGAGATTACCCGAGAAAGAGGAAAGTGAAGATAAGACTTAAATTAATGATAATGTGTACGAAGATATTTTTATCAATTATTTAAAAACCAGGATAACTTATTTTAATAAAAAAAACTAATTGATACGAAAAACATATCAGATTACATTTTAATTAAAATCTGATTAAAAATAACATAAAGGGCAGCAATTAACATGTCCGGGACAGGTCAAAAGCTTGAAACTTTTTTCTTAAACAAGTAGCCAAATGGTGAATAATTAGTTTTGTATTGTGAAGTACTATGAAAGATGAACATTAATCAAAACAAATAATTGAGTTTATAGTTAGAACATGGTCGACAACCCTTTACTTTTCTTTCAATTCGACCACTCATAAACAGATCGGTGTGTTTTCTGTGGTTCACACGAAACTCGAATATTATTATAATTTGGGATAACACTTTGATAAAGTTGATTCATTATTGATGATGTTTTGTACAAAGATGTTCCTTGTTCTGGAATTATTGTACCAAAAAAATGGTCCTTTTTTTTTCTAACAATATTCGAAGGCCATTAATCTTCCGTCTTGGTGTGTCTGTTGATGCACCAGTGGCCCATGTGGTGGAAAAGTCGACATCACGCACAAGAAAAATAAGTTTAAACCTAACATAGAGCCCTAGGTAACCCAATCTATTCCAACATCAACGTTTATCTAATATTTAGTATAAAGACAAGATTTTGATATAATTGATGAGTTTCATACTCATTCTTTAAAAGTGGGAGTTTGAATTTTGTCATCCTTATACAAACTTTGTAAAGTCTATGAATAGTTTTAAAGTATGTTTAGACTCAAGAGATCTCAAAACCTGATTCACTTAGTTTCTTTCATAGAAGAAAAAGAGAGACAAAGGTCCCTTTTACACACACCACCCACTTGCTATTGCTAAATAGGATATATCTTTCCTTTTATTGTAGAAAGATTATAAAAGTACATGTGCTGGTGGATGTTCCTATTCTATATCTTTTAGTTAAATTAGTATAATTCTTTTTTAATTTTATAATTAAATTGATGTGTTAATTGTATCATATTCAACCATCATGATATTATTTAAACGTATTATATGATTATCACTGATAATTATCATTTATATTTTTATTTTAAGATTAAATCGGTAATATATTTTGATTAAATCTGTACAATTTGTAGATTTAATTCTAAGTAAATACTGTCAAGTTGGCATATAGAATTTTAGTAGAATACATCTATCGATACTCTTTAATGTATGGTTACAGGCATGAGTTGTCAACATCTGATATCATATATGGTATCATTTTTAATATTTTATGATAGCTTTCGATTCTAATAAATAAAAAATTTGAAGATTTTTATTTTAATAGTATTTAATTTTTTTTTTCAAAAATTACATTTAAAATATAAAAAATAGATTTTTTTAAATCTAGAATATATCATAGATTTTATGAGCTGTATATTACTTGTAACAAACATATATTTAATTGTCTGAAGAATTTTACTATGATACGTTACGTCACGTGGAGGAATACAGAGAGAGCTCTAAGAAGTAAAGCATCTTAGGTGGATGAGAGCATTTGAATTTATCTTGTTTAACTAAGGTTGGAAAGACATGTGAATTTGGTTTTACATTTGATTTGTGTTTTTGTTTAAAGCTTCTACAGAATTCATCACAAAAGCTTTTTAAGAACAAAAATAATAATAAACTCTTTTATGAAATAAAATTATTTATGTATAGATTAATTTGTAATTTTTGTATAACTCTTTCAAATTCTTAATTTGTGTACAGATAATTTTAGATATTGTAGACATTTGGTTACATTTTATTCGTCCTTGTAAATAAGTTTATTGAAACAAATAGCTGTTTTTTTCGATTAAAAAGTCTAAAGTGTAGTTTTAAATATGTCACGTGAGAAAAATATTTATTGATTTTACTGATAATCGATATTTAATAAAGAATCTGTGATCAGTTTAATAGACGTCATATTTCAACTATACTTTTTATCCATAAATTTAAAACAAAGACTTTTTCACATTAATGTAATATATAAGTTCTATGACTTGCAACTTGTAATCTAATTTTTGTTCAAAAGTCGTTTAATGAAAAAAGTGCATTATTTCTAGTTTACTTACTCTGTTGTCTTTCAAATTAAAGCGGCTCATCAAATTGACTGTTGAAAATAATAAAAATGGTTATTCAAATTATAAATTACCAATCAATATAATTTTTATTATAACAGTAGTTCAGATCCATTCTAAAATTAAATCAATATCATTAATATGTCTGACTTTTCTTTCATTTTTTTTTCTAATACCAACCTTTCAATGGAGAAAAATTGTGATCCCACACACCTTTTCATGAGAAAAAAAAAAAATATTCTGGACTATATATTTTTATTTTTAATTAGGAAATATTTTTAGATTAAATATGTTTTTCGTCCATTAGTATCACACGATTTTGGTTTTAATCTCTACTCGAAATTTTGATGGTTTTTAATCTTCATGGTTTTGAAACTTTTACTATTAGTCCTTAAAATTGGATGGAGTTAACTTTTGTTTGACGTGGCTAACGGCCAGCCCACGTGTTGCCACCTGACTACTTTTAATTGACGTGGCAGTAAAGGTGTGGTGGTAGTCGACCTGGTGGGTGGTCGACCACTCGGTCTGGTGGGTGGTCGACCACTCGGTCTGGTGGTCTTTGCCCATAATCGTTCAGTCTTTTCCCAACACCGTTTGGTGTTTCATATATTGCACTCCACCCGTCACCATAACCGTTCGGTCTTTGCCCAACGCCGTTCGGTCTTTGCCCAACATCGTTCGGTCTTTGTCCAACACCGTTCGATCTTTCATACAATGAACACCACCCGTCACCATAATCGTTCGGTCTTTGCCCAATACCGTTCGGTCTTTTATATAGTCCGCTTCTATTGCATTATTCTGTTGATTATAATAGAACCCACCAAGCCGACCGACCACCAGACCGAGTGACCGACCACCCATCAGGCCGACCGACCACCAGACGTTGTGGCTGACCACCCACCAGGCCGACCGACCACCACACCTCTACCACGTCAATTAAAAGTAGTCAGGGAAGGTGGCATCACACGTGGGCTGGCCGTTAGCCACATCTACTAAAAGTTAACGCCGTCCAATTTTAAGGACTAATAATAAGAGTTTCAAAACTATGAGGACTAAAAACTATCAAAGTTTCGATTATAGACTAAAATCAAAATCGTGTGATATTTAAGGAACGAAAAACATATTTAACCCAAATTTTTTTCTTTGGAGTACAATTTTTTTTACAAGTGGTTATAGCGTAATCTACACAAATGGAAAAAAAAAGTGGTGATGAGAAAAACATAGAAAAGAAAGAAAAGATGAAAGAAAAGATGTGTATTTTAGATAAGGAAAGAAGAATCTTAGAACTTTCAATGTTGACTATTAATAGTATAAGTCACAAACGCTATGTGTCATTGTAATACTTTTATCATCACGATTTTGATAAAAAAAAAAGTTGCATTAACTTATTTTAAAAGAAAATTAACTAAATTAAAAATAATAAGACAAAATTAAGAAAAAAAATCAATATAGTTGGACAAACTATTAAACTAAAAGTATAAAGTATTTTATCGAGATAAAGTAAAACTAAAACTGAATATGTAAAAACTGGTGACAAAAAAATAACTTACAAAATGACATGTTACAAGAATAGGAAAAACACTCAACAGTAAAATGAACATTAATTATATATTTATTTCCGGGAACATCATGATAAAAGTTGAATAAACAGTATGTTATTGCGGGGATGGTGATAACATACGTGAAGAAAATGATAATAATGTGATCATAATAATTATTATGATGATAATAACTATTAATGATAACATGGTAATGAAAATATCAATAATAATTGTGAATGATGATAACTATTATGACAATAAAAAGAAAATCAACATAAAAGGTTATATTAACTGTGGTGACGATAAAATAATAATTGTTATGAGAAAACAAAAATAAAAAATTAGTGAAAATAATATAAAAAGTTTTATAAATTTCTACAAGTAGAGGTTATTGTATATAACATAAATAATGACAGTAAATTATATCATTTTTACCATCTTAAATTTATTATTATTATTTTACTTAGACATCCATTTAAAATGAACTAGCTTGTTGTTTTTTGTTCCTTTCAGATCACCTTTCAATTTCGTTGTTGTTTTTCTGCTCCTTTCAGATCACCTTTCTCTTGTGCTTTGTGATTAATTTTGGGCCCAGAATTAATTTTGGGCATTTGCATCTGAGGTCCAATGGACTTTCCTCAAGCGCACCCCTCGGTTAGCTAACCACATTACAATGGAATTTGGAACGATTTTTTCTTCATACACAATTTAAGCATGCTAAACAGGGCGAGTCCTTATAGGTCAATTTGCCAGCCTGCAGTATCGTGACGAGCGAATTTTATATTTTTAATCTGTTATGTTTGATTACTCAAATTAATGGACTAAAGGTAGAAATAAACGGATTTATTCATTTTTTAAATTAAAATTTATAATAAAAAATTAGTTTAAAAGAATTTTGTTTTTATAATATTATTTAAAGGATGTAAATGTATTGTAATTTAAATAATTAACATTTTTTCAATTCAGTTACAAATTAAAACTTTTCAATCATCAATTATAATTAAAAAATTAATATGTAAAAATAAATATTATTTTGAATTTATCTGATTACATGCATAAATTAATCAATTAAAGTTAAGATTTTCAACATGTCGTCAATTAATTTATTTTCTTCTAAACATACAACAATATTACACTCCTCTTTTTTGGTAACCATACTTTACTGACGCACCTTCTTAATACACAATTTGACATCTTGATGTAAGGTTCATCTTTTTCATCAATTTAAATGAGATCAATAATATTAAGAAAAAAAAAAACACAAACATTGAATCTTAAAATTTTGTTTGAAAATGGTGTGAATTCTGCTATGTGGAAACCATATTCCCCAGAGGAGAGATATTTCCTAATCTATCTTCCTGAAAAAATTTAAAATTTAATCACCGAGTTATGGTGATTCAACTGATAACAAACAATCACTGGTTTCAATCAGTGTGTGTTAAGTGCTATTGATTCGTGGTTATATATGGTCAACACTATTTAGTACACTTATCGAGGCACATATTTGATTTACAAGTTAAATCATGTTTAATATGCTTAAACCTTATAAAATTTGGGAAACAACTTACATTAATTATACAGTTATCCCAGTTCGTTTCTTCGTCACCTCATACAAAATTACAAAAGTTTTATGACTGTTAACGAAAAAAAAGAGTATAAACAAGAAACTTTTGGAATACAGTTTATTTGATTTTTAATAAATTCATAACACTTTAACTAATTCCGACATCTATTCAAATTAATTTTTACGATAAATAATCAACATGACAACAACTTTTAAACTATTTTCATGTATACCAAAGAGGATTAATTTGCCATCTATGATGAACTAGGGACTTAAAAAGCATGCAGAATGAGAAACGTTAGTAGTAGAAGGGATGCAGAAAAGCCCAAATATAAGATGGGGGCAAACAACTATGTATATGAATACTAAAAATCTCGAGGGACAGGGAGGAATGATAAATACAAGGGCAATAATAAAGGAGAGGCTAAAACTTATCCACTTGAGATTGTCATTGTCAAACATGAACTCATTAAACATGGAGTGTAACAAAGACCCATCGAGAGAAAAAGTTGAAAAGAAATAATTTGGCAAATTGGAAAGGAGATCTATTGTTCATCGAACTCGTGCATGTGATCTAAAAGGTAGTTGGCAGCCAATTCCTCATTTTTGTTACACGCGAAGTACACCTCCAATACGATCGCACGATCAAAACCCATTGCTTCAAGCTGAAAACAAAAACCACAACTCATTATCATAAATTTCAGACGGCACAAGAGCTAATCAACATGTTAACCGCTCCTGCTCCCCGGAAACAGTTGGCGTCTTTTTAAAAAGTACTCACTTATAAAGTCATTTAAACAAACTATAACTATCAGCATATACATCACATCCTAACAAAAAGTCAAACTTACACGTTCAATAGCTTGGCGCTCCTCAGGAGTGACAGTCACTGCTTGAGGCATGCCACCAGCCAGCTGCCCCAATATATTCCTGGAGCACATTAAATGCAAAACATAATTCAGTGAACATGCAAAAAGATAGTCAGAAAAGATAACACCACCTTCCCCTCCTATCCACACACAAACGCAAAATTACAAAAAAACATCAGATGATGATCCCTTACCCTTCGCCATCTTCCACAGGTTCATTTATCAGGCGAAGGAAATCAGCTTGATGATCTCGAATCAACCTCATAAGATGAGGATTTTGTTTGCCGAGTTCCTGTAGCATAGGCTGCAGCAAGAACAATAATCAGGGAACTATGAAGAAGACAACATATGATACAGTGATACACTACTCTGAGCAAAGAAGAAAACCTGCAATATTTGTGGATTAGCCTGCACCATAGCCCGCAAGGCTTGGAACTGAAATGCAAATGAACATAATTGAAATATCTATTTAAAACATATCTATGAAGCAAGAAATTCAGGGGTAAATGAAGAGAAAGATAATAGATACTTGTTGACTGTTGCGTAGAAAATCCAACGAGCCGGCACCAGCTGCACCAGAACCCACATTGGGAAGGCCCTGTTACACAAAGTTCAGTATACAACAACCCAAAGTTTTCATTCTCTCTTCAATAATAAAAAGTGTAATAGCTACCTGGGGAAAAAGGTCTAAGGGATTAGCATTAGGTCCAGTTGAGGTAATCGGAGCAGGTTGTGCTGTTTGAGGAGCAGCAGCGGCAGGAGGATTTGCAGGTTGAGCACCTGCAGACGCTCTGGCTACAAGAGGAGCTTCAGCTTGCTCAGGGATACCCTAACAGTGATGAATGATATTTGAATTAAAAGGGAAAGAAGGCAATAAAATATCACAAAACAAAACTACGATCCTCAACTTAAGTAAATAAATGTGAATAAAATATTTGGCGGTCAAAAATCATCAATTACAGAATTTAACATCTAAAATTCACATACTGAATACAAATATTCAACAGCTCTCTCAGGGTTGTTATAGGCAGCTCGAAGAGCACGGACAACAGTATCCCTATCCCAGCTCCCTCCACCCATGTCAATAATTTGCTGAATTGTTCCCTCCAAATTGCTTCCAGCAACAAGATTGGATGCCGCCTGCCCATAGATATCAAACCCCTCCCTGCTTAACAAAGAAATTCTTTTAATAACAAATTTAAAACAAGAATCAAGTAACTTGAAGAGTTCTGTCTTTCAGGATACAAAAATAACAGCAACTTTAAACTCTGCATTCCTCTCATGGAAGGCAACAAAATACATACACAGGAGTTCCTGAAGAAATAGAAGCAGGAGCTGGAGCTGAAGACACAGGTGCAGTAACAGTTGCTGGCCTGTCAAATTGAAATGATGCCATTGAATAGCATATAACATATATTAAAATAGTGTAAATCGACATTTTAACAAATAAAAAATATCCTAGAAAGATTAGCCCCTCACGGTGCCTCGACTGTAGCTGGAGCTTGGGGAGCTGTTGACACTGGTGTTGTTGAAGTAGGAGGTGCACTAGTCTGTGGTGTCTGCAATGAATACATAATTTTTAGAGAATGTTTAAATAACGGATAAAGAGATTATGCTTTTGTCTTACCATATCCATAAGAGGGTAAATCCAAAATGATAGAAACATTGCAAATATTTATTACATTGAAAAACTGTTCTCACCTTGGTCGATGGTGCAGTTGAAGTAGTAGAACCTTCACCAGATGGGCTCTTACTCTAGCATATTTTAAACATAAGATTCTAATTTAGTGCAACATAAATTAATACAATTGTAAAACAGAATATGTAACATAATATCGTTTTTTTCTCTAAAAATAAATAAACTAAAGAAAACTTTACCTTTGATAGCATAATTACAATGAAACTATTTTCAGCTACGCTATTCTCCTCTAAGGTAGTAGCATCCTTCAGAACTTTCCCTTGGTGAATTAGCATTTGCTGTGCAGCAGGATACACATCTGCACCCTGAACAGTTTCAATACTTTGCTTCACTTCAGAAACCTGAACAGAATATCCACAATCACAAATAATGTAATTGATCAGTTATTGATGTTCAGAAAAACCAGAATATCGTAGACGTGAATCACAAAGGCGATAAAATTAGAAGATGAAGCATTGGCACATTTGATGATACAGAACGCCACATGCAGGTCACATAAAGTATTTAAAAAACTTCAATTGTTAGAAACATGCAACTTCTGGAAAGGTTAAAAATCGCACGTTATTCACGTATAAAGTGCATTCCTAGTTGCCAAGACAATAGCCATTGTGAAAACAGAGTAATAAGTCAGTTTTTTAACCAGTGTTAGCGGTAGAAGTAATATATGCTGGGTATTTAAATTTCCATAAATGTGAGTAGCAATTAGAATTTAGAACCAGTACTTTTATTAAGATTATAGTACAAACTGGTGTGATATTCTTAAGAAATAATACTCCAAAGATTGCCAATGCGGAACTTATTCACTATCACAAGCCAAGAATCCCAAATTTAGGTAAACAGATTTCCACTGATAATAAAATCCAGAGGAGCGTATATAAAAGTTTACTAGCAATTCACACGAGCAATGAGCAATGAACCGGAAGACAAAAGTTATTAAAAATAAGATTATCTAGCCAGAGAATGTTCTGACATACTCCATTCGTTCCCCATCATATTCCACATACCAAATCAATCATCACTCCGAAAAAGCAGGAATTAATTTTCAAGTAATGAAGTAAATCCAAATTGCCATCAAAATTAAATTACAACTCAAATAAGCGAAACACCAAACCCTAATTAACACTCAATTTCAGGGCTCTAAAAGGTGGGAAACTTTTGAGACAATTCAAGAACGCAATTAGCGACCAAAATAGAAAAGAGGAATTCGCAAGGAAACCAAATCGAGTAACAAACCGTGTCCTGCGGCTGCACTTCGATTTCGAAGTGAGTGCCTTTGAGAGTCTTCACGAAAACCTTCATCGTCGTCACCGCTATCGCAATAAGGCGCCACGAACAGCGTCGGAAGTCACGCCGGTACGGTAAAGTTCCGCCGATCCGGAGACACCAACGACAACTTCGTAGAAGAGAAGAAAGGAATGAGAGTGAGCAAAATGTGAAGAATAAACCTTTTTTTTCTAAAATAAATAAATAAATAGAGATATGATATGATGTACCAAAATATACTAGTTTATGTTGGTGGTTGGACAAGAAGTTTCACGCGCTTGTTGGTGTGTGACTACACGCAAAGCTTCGATGAGGGTAAAGGTGGCCACGTGGACGGTGGAGAGGAACTGGCGTTAAGCTTAGCTAGATTTTTGTGTCTGACAGCGGGCGGTGTGTTGTGCCTTTTATAAATCTTTGGATCATGGGTTTGTTTTTTAAGATAAATATTCTCACTTATTTTTATTAAGATTAGGATATAATTTATTTATCATTTGATAGGATAAAAACATCTGTGTGAAATATTTAAATATCTATAAATTACATAAAATTTTAAAAATAGTAATTATAAAAATAAAATTGAAAATATAAAAAGTATTATAAGTAATATTGTGTAAATAATTTTTTATCATGATTAATTATTTAATTTTGAAAATATAATTACTAAAATGATAAAATAGAAAATAAGTTTTTTATAATAGATAATTATTTAAAATAATAAAAACAGTTACTAAAACTGAAAACTAGATTTTTATTATAAATAATTATTTAAATTTAAACGGTAGTTATTAAGGATATAAAATTGAAAATAATAAAAGAAGACACTGTTTCTCTTTTATCTATAATTATAAATTTAAAAAGAGGTTATTAAGAAGATAAAATTAAGAAAGTGAAAAGACATATTATGTTGTATATGTATATAAATTTTAAAGTAGTTATTAAAAAGGTAAAATAAAAAATAAAAAAATATATTCTTTTTATATAGAGAGAGATATTAGATCATTATTGCTTTTCTTTCTAAACCATAAATATGTTTAATCTGTTACTCTTTTTATAACAAAGTATCTATTTTCTCCTATATATTATAAATTTGTGTTTATTTTTGTTAAATCAATCATCTTGTTTTATGTTATTAAACTAATAATTATAATAATGTTAATTTATGGTTTTTAAATAATATTTATATATATCTTGACTTATTAAAATTTATCGTGATAATTTATATACAACAATATTTTTTACTTAATTTTTTTTTAAAGTAATATTTTTTAATTATTAACGAAATTAAATAAATTAAATGTGAAAGAACTTTAAACCTAATTTAATCTGATAAAATTTATATCCAGTTATACTCATCTTAAATCAATGTAGAACTTCTAAAACAATTATTCTCCCCTCATGGAATAATAACTTAACAAATATGGAATTTTGTTATGATAAACTTTAATTGATATATTAATAAATAATTTATCCGAAAAATACAATGCAATTAAAACTAGAAATAAGTTTCACAAGGGATTACACATTATTTTCATGCTCAACCCAAATACTAAGAGTAGAAAAATATACTGTCCTAACTTAGATTAATTTTTAATAGGAGATAAAAGAAACAAAAATAAGAATTAGAGTTTTTTAAGTCGTAGATTAAATTGTAATGGGAGATAAAAGAAACAAAAATAAGAATTAGAGTTTTTTAAGTCGTCACCGTGATTTATTTTGAAAAATTATCAAAAACCAAAATTTATACTTGAAAATCAATTATGTGTTTGAAATGTATGAACACAAATAATAAGGGATGACGAAAAGAAACAAGTTTAGTAAGTCAACCTACTAACCTAACCAAAAAAGGTGAATTACGACAACATTTTCAACATGAGAACTCGAACCAACCTGGTCCACCAAATCGGTAACATAACATACCAATTAGCCTAGTCTAGCAGGCAAACCTGTGGTTTTGATTTCATTGCACTAATACAACTCGACTTCATCTCCATCGTTTTCCCCTCATCTCTAGACCAGCTCAAGATGCCCTTCAACCTTTTTTGATTTTTCATTCTTTGACATTAACCTGTTTTTAACGTGTTTTGATGTAAAAATTAAAGAAATTCAATTTATTTCCATGTGATATTAGATTTTCGATGAAAAAAAAAAACATAAACGAATCAACTTGACAATCAAACAACTTGATAATCGGACAACTTGACAATCAAACAACTTGATAATCAAACAACTTGACAATCAAACAACTTGAAAAACCATATTATAAATTTGAATCTACTTTTAGTTAACCAACCAGTTTTACCTAGTTCATTTTTAATGATCAATACTAAACTGAATTTAAGCAGAATAGGTTGATCCGTTTTGTCACCATTATGTATAACATTCACCACATTTAAAAAATACGAAGATTGAATGTGGTTTTCCCATATTTTTTTTTTCTCCAAGATAATAATAAGTTGTACAAGTGAACAAAATTAATTTTTTAAAATTTTGGTCCCACCGAGAACCAATCATTGTTTCTGCGTAAAATCGTGATTTACATAATTATAGTAAAACAAGTGTTATAAGAGTTGATTTGAATTTTTTATTTTTAAAACTTTTTGTATTTTATTGCATTTTTTACTTATTTAAAGTGAGTGTCACGCGCGACTTGAAAAAAAAAGTTATTTTAAATTTTTTAATATTTTAAAATTTATTTTCATCATCGTTTATTTTTAATTTCATATTTTTATTATTTCTAAAAAAGTGAGATGCCAAAGTAAGTGGGGTGAGAGTAAAATAAAACCTCAAACAAGTGGTGAGAAAAAATTAAATAGAGGCCCACAAAATGAAAAGGTGAGAGAAATAAAAATAGGGGTGCATATGTGAAATATACAGTTTAATTGGAAGAAAGAAGAAGGATTAAACTAAAAAAAAAATATGGGATTGCATGAGCAAGTGTTTGGAGTGTAGTGAGGAAAAATAAAACAATTAATTAAAGGGAATGGGGGTGCATGCAGAAGGAGCAGGTGGTGCTGGAAGACATACACGCCGCCCAATCCAGAACCGAATAAAATGAAGGTGCGCCGTGTGTGATGAACGCACGGACAGAGAAAAGAAATGTGGCCCAGACCATAAGTGGGATGTGTGCAATATGGGTATAAGGGTGCAGCAAGTAACATTAGAGTCTAACTACAATGGGAAGTACAAAAAGTTTGAAAATGATGGTGCATGAAGTGAAACCAAAATTCCAGGGTTTTCACGTCTTCTACTAGGTATAGTCTTCACGTTCTACCCTGCCAAGGCACTGCTGCCGTCTTTGGACCCACCGGAATCTATTGAGTCTATTGAAAAAGATGTTCACTTGAAGACACAAAATAAAATAAGTGGAACGTGTGCAATATGGGTATAAGGGTGCAACAAGTAACATTAGAGTCTATCTGCAATCGGACGTACAAAAAGTTTAAAAATGACGGTGCATGAAGTGAAACCAAAACTCTAGGATTTTCATGTCTTCTATTACGTATAGTCTTCAAGTTCTACCCCGCCAAGGCACTGCTGCCGTCTTTGGACCCACCGGAATTAGTTGAGTCTATTGAGGAAGGATTCACTTAGAAGACATAAAATAAAATAAGTGGGACGTGTGCGATATAAGTATAAGGATGCAGCAAGTAACATTAGAGTCTAACTACAATGGTAAGTACAAAAAGTTTAAAAATGATGGTGCATGAAGTGAAACCAAAACTCTAAGATTTTCACATCTTCTACTACGTATAGTCTTCACGTTCTACCCTGCCAAGGCACTGCTGCCGTCTCTGGACCCATTGGAATGTGTTGAGTCTATTGAGGAAGGTGTTCATATGGGAGACACAAACACCTGAGTCGAACCATAAAAGGGATTCACACAACTCTTTATCTAAAATCTAAAGACAATGATGATGGGTCTTTCATCTTTACATAATGATTTGTTTTCTCATTTTTATCAAACGTGGAACTTAGACTTACACTTGGATTCCTAAAAATCTCTTCCCTTAAGGGTGAATCTCTTCCACATAGTGCATTCTCCCTCCAATGGAAGCATTTCCAACTAACCACAATTATGAGTAGCCATTTCCAAATGTCGTTCATCTTAATGAGACTTACTTACCTAAATAATGCTAGAAAGACCTTCGGAATCATTATATTTGTCTGAGTCGGTCATCAAGACGAACCATCAGTTCTAATACTACTGACGGGTCTATTGAGGAGGATGTTAAACACTAATAAGATATGAGTTCAACTATATAAAAGATTGAGGGAATCATGATACGAGACGCCCGAAATAACCAGAAGCCTGACCGGGGTTGCCTGCGCCCCTCCATTCTTGAACCATTCCGTGAAGTCTTCTTCATCTCGTAGGTCGTGACTCTGTATTTCTTCTCCTTCAATTTCTGGTTCTATTCGCTCTCTGAAAAAATGGTTGTGTTTCCTGATTATGGTGAATTTTGTGAGTACCGAGTGATTCTCTGCTTGGTGTGCGAGTACTGTTGGAGGAGAAAGATATGAAGATGGAAGTTGGATGGCCAATCAGATTAGAACGTGTTTGCCTAAGAGTGGAGGGATGAACATAAAACATTAGGTTGTTAGCCATGTTTGGAGATAGGGTGTGCAAACTAAACATATAAAGGGATAGATATAAAATTAATTGGGCTGCCAGTCCATTATAGAAAGGAGTGTGAAAAGAAATTGAAGGAGATGGAAATGTTCAAAACTAACTAATTAATATTTTATTTTTTATAAAATATAACTTTTATTTATTTTAACTGTTACCTTTTATTTAATCCTCTTTTTTGTTTATCTAGTTCCGAAATTTAATTTTAATTTAATTTTATCAAAATTTATGTAATTGATGATATTTTTAAAAAGATTAATTTTTTTAAGATTTATATTATATAATCTAACTTATTTACATTTTTTTTTCAAACACATTAAATTTATTTATATTAATATTTTATTACGTATTTTATATTTTAAAATCAAAATTTTATTTTATTATAGTTTAAAATATTTTTTGATAATTTTATTTTAAATAAACAAAATAAAAATATTCACCAATACCTATGAATAATCAAGGATATAAAAAAAAATGTAAATATTTTTCTACAAATACTTAACTAAGTAATAAGAAGAAGAATGAAATGAGTTGCAATGGATATTACTGTCCTATTTCATTGTCATCGTTAGTAATAAAAACTAAATTTTAGTAACAAAAAGTGTGGAATAATAATTGAAATTAAAGTGTTTTCTTAAATATCATTAAATTAAATGGACATCGTTAAAATTGGCTTAAATTAAAAAGAAAAATACCAATTGTTATCTATAGACAAAAGCCATAATAGTATCATGAAAGGTTATTTGAAAGACAAAAGGCATAATACATAGCTTTTCTCTTATCTGTGTTCAAATTTTTTAATATAAGAACACACTTAAGTTAATATTAGATATATAGAAAATATTAAATTATTACTACAAATATAGAAATAAAAGAATGCTATTAAATATTTTTCATATAATTTTTCAACTAAACATCCAACAAGCATAATATTGTATTGATTAATTATGAGGTTCTTTGGAACAACTTTCTTCTTACCCAACTATAATTTGAGATTTTGTCCTCATACAATCAAAACCATTAAAGTAAACATCCAAAAACTTAACCCTCGGGAACAACACTTCATCTTACCCGATTCATTTTAGTGCGAGAAAAAAAAAGAGATTAAAACATCATATAGGTTGAATATATGTCTCAAAACTAGATTTTGTTTGGTTAAGTGTTCTTTGTTTCTCTTTAGCTCCCTAAAATTTTAATAGAAAAAAATCTACCGTTATAATTATATTTTACCAAAAGAGAATATAAAAAGAAAAGAGATTTCTAGAAATTACAATTTTTAAATAAAACAAGAAATAAATGTTTATATTTTATTTATATGTTTTATTTTTTATTTACTCTAAAATTTATTATTAAAATATTTTACATCTCGATAAAGGTTATTACCACATTTAATAGTCTATATGGTTTGGGAGTTGAGGTGAATCAAGTTTAAATATTCATTATTTAGAAAAAATTATAACCAACAAAGCTCCAAAACAAACAATATTTGGAATGTGTGGTGATTGACTATAACAATGTTACTCATCGGACTTGTGATCAGAACAGTGACGTCCACCGTGAGATTGACAAATAAATATTTGATCATTTAGGTCAATAATAGAATATTCCTCTTAAATCTCAACTGGGAACTTATGTTTCTATTACACCTAATAATCTCACATCGCTTAGGAGTTGAGGTTCAACTTATTTTAAATACTCTTTCCTCCCACTGAACTGTCTTTTAGGACAAAACTTCAAAATAGACAATACCTTAGATATATGAGAATTGATCTTAATCACTCGCACTCGGTAAATTTAAAATCAAATCATTGATACTTTTTAAGAATAAAACCGTAACATAATTCAACGCTTAAAAAAATAATATTTTAGAAGTGTAATAGTTGACTATAACAAAAATGTATTCAAATGACAATACTCAAAATCTACCCAAAAAAAACTAATATTCAAAATTTACCTGATAAGACAAGTTGAAATTTCTTTTACTTCCTAGATAGAGGTGTCAAATGAGCCCCTTTAATAAGATTTGGCCCTAGCCCATGTGGGTTGGGGCCAAAAAAGCCCACAGGGCCAAAAAAAACTCTTTATTAAAAAAGCCCACAGGGCTAAAAGCCCCTAAAGCCCTATAGGCCAGGGCCAGCCCATGGGCTTTCCTTTTTACAAAATTTAACGTCCAGAAACATAATATTATCATACAAGTAATCACAAATCATGTGTATTTTTTATCCAGCTTTCATTTTATCTTTGTTAGTAATAACTTATAACTATAATTGATTCATGTGTAATTATATTTTTTTACCAATAAAATTAATTTTCTACTTCATAACTGTTTCTATATTAATTAGTTTAATAATAATGCTTTTATACAATTATTCCTTAATTTCCAAATTTTGTTTTGATAATTTTTTCATCTTAATTTTGGTTTGTAAATTTGACGGTTCAGAGATATCCACATAAAATAGGTTTAAAAGTTAAAAAATTTAATTTAATTTGTAAAATTTTGATGGACTAACGAATTTATTTATAGATGGTAATCTATTTTGTCACTAGTTTAAATCAATATCATTCGATTAAGATTTGTGATCAAAATTACATTATTTTTAATTGGTGTGAACATGTTAAAATTTTGACTTAATAACTTTTTAACTTTTTTAATTTTCCAAATTTAATAAAATTAATATTTATTATTTACAAAGCTATATAATTCTTTTAAAAAAAAATTTATGAAACGTATAATTTAGTCATTTACATCAATTTATATATTTTTATGTCTTTTTCATATATTTTATATTATATTAATTTGTCTTTTTTATTAGTTTCTTGTTAAGAGACATTGATGTAATTTATTTATTATTATAATTATTATAATTTTATTTATTTTATATGTTAATAATTAAATACAATAATAATTTTAATTTTAGTATTATAAATTATAACATTATATTTATTTAAAAATATTGTATCTATTATTTAATTATTTTTTATTACAATCGACTCAATTATGATAAATAATTCAATAAAAACGATCTTTGTTGGATAAAGATAAGTATGATTTTCAAATATTAATTTAATCTAAAAGGTTAGAAAAAAAAAATCTGATTTTATAACCACTAGGATTACATCTAGATCTTGTATACTAACATATATGATATTTATAAGAATTTTGTCTAACAAGGATTTTCACTAAAAAGTTAGTTCTTTTATTACGTGAAATTAATTTTAAACTTTACAAAGTTTTGTGGTTTAATTTTTTAATGTATATATATCTATACAAAACATTCAACAAAAGAATTTTATATGTTAAACTATAAAAAATAAAAATTTTACACCGATATTAAAAATTCATCCAATCAGGAGATTTGAATTTAAAATCTATCCATAATTAATATTTCAAATATTTATATAAATATCAGAATTCGATTATTGAAAAATCGAATTTTCAACTGTGTTACTTTTATAATTTCTGTTTTGAAACTTTTTTCATTTTCTTTTAAATAAAAATAATAATAATAATTTTTTTTAACTTTTCAAAATAATAAAATTATATATTTAAAATGTACTTATAATTAAAAAATTATTTTAAATAAGTTTTTATAAAATCAATATTTATACATTTATATTTAATTAAAAAGATATTAAATATCATGTAAAATTTGAAAATTATTGAACTTGTAAAGTAAATAAAAGAAATAACTAAAAAAACATTAAAAGTGAATTAATTTAGTTTGGGGGCTAGCCCCATCCTAACCCTACCCCAGCCCACTTTATGTGGGGCTTTAGGGGTTGGGGCTTTTAAAAAGCCCCCTATTAAGTGGGCTAGAAAATTGGGGCTTGATTTTGGAAGGGGTTAGGGTCAACCCATGGGCTAGGGGCTCAAATGACACCTCTATTCCTAGATATAGAACTCGTCAATTTATATTGACATGTTTTTGTATGTTATGCAACATGCAGTGAATTTATTCAATACATGTAAAAAATATATTATCTATAATAATATCACATGTAATATATAAAACGTTTCTACTTGTATTTAATATATCATCTGTAATTTCATTGTAATTCATTTAATAAAATATAATTTTATAAAGTAAAATACTATCAAAATATGTGACAGCTAAGTTGATTCCTTTTAAAACGAACTTATTGATACAATTCCTACCAAAAATAATAATTTTCTTCTTGTTTTATATTTAAATATTTTAATAAGTATTTATTAATAAATTATATTCTTAAAAAGCGTGCATTATCTTAATCAACAACTAAAACAAGATTAAATTTTTTTAGTTTACCAAACAAGTCTAATTAATATTGTATTTATTACTCTCTCTCCCTCTGTTTCTAAACAATAACCAATACAAATTTACAATCTTTTACAAAAACTAACAAAAATAGTTAATACTCTCTGTCTTCGGGTTAGTTTAATGACATTAATTAATTATTTAATAGCTAATTGAATGAAATATTTAATTCTTCAATTAAAATCTGAAACGTCCCTTCAAATGACTTTTCTAATATAGAGAGGCGTTACTTATTTTGAAAATGAAGGGAATAAATACTTTTGTTTTCAATTCCAAACTTTTCACCTCCCAATAAATTTTCCAACTTCCAATTAACTTTTTAACTATTATCAATCAACTTTTGAATTACTATTTTTTATGTCAAAGAGAGCCATTGTTTTAAGAACAAGCTTTCAGTGATTAACGTGATTATGAAGTTCTCTAAATGATTGTCCCGTGTAATATTTTAAGAGCCATTGTTTTAAGATTAAGCTTTCGGTTATTAACGTGATTAGGAAGTTCTGTCATCTAATATTTTATTCTAATCGTGTTCCACTACATTGGAGTGCAATTTTCTTATTCTTGCTTTTATCTTTGTAGGTACGTTAAACGAAATGTGAACTCATTCTAATGAAATGAGTAGATATAAACCATATTAATTTATTATTTATTTATTGCTGAGGTATTTTAAATTAATATTATTAAAAAAATTGTATTATTCATATTCAAATGATTGTTTATACAATCAATTTGGCATAGACCAGTCTACACAAAATAACAAAATTTGGATTTTGTTTAGAGTGTTTTTGGCATTACTATGTTCTAACTTTGTTGTTCAAAGAAACAAAGTCGAAACTAAATTGGGCTTTTGGTCGATTATTAGGTGAACAAACATCTACTTAAAAGAAAAAAGAGTGGTGTTTCGGCCGACAGAGGCGTCACATAGGCTAATTGTTTATATTTGACATTTATTCATGGTTGGCATACATATCTTTCTTCAAATCTTTTTCTCATTAAATTTGTTTGTATTCCGGTCTTGTCTTCTATGAATAATTAATGGAAACTCGTTTCTATAATAGTTTTTTTATTTTTATACAAATATGTTACTTATATTTCTAAATTAAAACTCCAAACTCAATTCTTTAACACAAGATCATCTTCCTCTTGAGTCATAAGATTAAAATTAACTTTTTATAACATTTTCATTAAAATAAATTAATATAACAGTAAAACTATATAAAAAATAATGTTATATTAGAAATATATATATATATATATATATATATATATATATATATATGTGTGTGTGTGTGTATGTGTGTGTAAATACCATAATATATGAATAAAAAATATAAAGCAGAAAATACTATAAATATTGATTTAATATAAAGAACACGTATTATCAACAACAATAAAAAAAAATCTTGTTTTAAAAATGAAAAATAAAAGTTATTTAAAGTAATTTTAGTTTAAATATATATCATATATTTGTACTGGACTTTCATTCCATGCAAAACTGATCTTTTACCTTGTGGTTTAAGTTAATCACTAGCCAATGTGAATTTTAAGTTTTAATATTAACTATGAGAGTTTTGAAAGAGATTCTTCTTAAGATTTAACTACAATAAATCTTATTACCATCCAAATAAATAATTAACACTTCGATATAAAATATTAAAATAATAAGTTTATAATTTTTTCAACAACTTTCGTATTTTTACTCAATATTAAACTAAACTTTTATATTAATAATTTAAGTTAAAAATATTAAAATAAGACGAGAAAACAATGAATCAATCCATTCATAACTTATCTAATTCGTATAATATATATATATATATATATATATAATATCTATTAATTACAAAAATAGTTAAAAATAATAATAACATTCATCCATTTAACTGCATAGATTATTAAGTATACATTACTTATTTCTTAAAAACAATATATTTTCTTATTAAGTTAATTATTAATTGTAGATTATGGAAGAATTGAAAACATGAAATAGGTGTAAATCTTTATAATTTCTCTCAACTGTTAATCACGCCTTTTATCATTCTTTTCAGCTTTATTACTAAATCAACTTGATATCTTAAAACAGGAATGAATATATGATTTGAAAACAGATACAAAGAACAATATGTTAAATCCTCCGTACATATATAGAAGTGAACATCTCTTTTTATGTTCATATTTATTTTTTAATTTTACTTTTTAAATAAATATTTTTATTTTAAATTAAATAATTATTTTATTAATTTTATTTTTTAAGTGGTTGTTTCTTTAAATTTAACCTTTTTCTATTAAATGCTTTTTAAAAATTATTTTTGTAATTATAAAACTATGTACAAAATAAATTAAAACTATTTACATTACAAAAAATATTTTAATTTTATAATTATAATAATAACAACAACAAAAATAGTTTTATAATTTTATCCTTTAAATGAACATTTTTTAAATAAAATAATTATTTTATCAATTATACTTTTTTTTTTAAATTTAACCTATTATAAAAAAACTATTTATAATAAAATTATAACTACTATTTTTTATTTTATAATTATAATAGTAATTTTATTACTTTTTCTTATCATGAAAAAATATCACATGATTGTATGCATTTTCACTAATAATATCATAATATAAGTAATAATGGAAAATTTATTAAAATTAAACTAATAATTAACAAAATAAAAATAGAAATACGAAATGGAAACCTCTGTTAGCAAAAGAATTACAAACTGAAAAAAAAAATTCGTTACAAATTAAATTGGTAAAATAAGTAACAAAACGAACAAACTCACATTGAGTGTAGAATTTGGTTGATGTAATAAATTAAAAAATTTTACTTTCAAATTTATTCTCACTTATCTCCAAAATCAAGTGAAGAGAGTGTTTTAACTAAAAAAATTCTCTGTTGATTAAAATAAAACTTTTCTGTGGGAAAAGTTCCCTCTAGAGATCTCGCTATATATGTAACTGGTATATGATATTTTCTTTTATAAAATTTATAAAAGCTGAATTATGAACAAAAATATTCATTTAAATAATTTTCTAATACATTTACAACAAATTTTATATTGCATCACTTGTTTTATTAATATCAATCAGTAAAATGTGATAATCACATCGTGTTTCATCTTCTATTTTTTAAAGCGGTATTTTTTTATCAACATTTTTTCATCAATCTTAATATTCTAAAAAAAAAATCTTTTAGTTCCTTAATAAGTTGTTGACCATTTTATGTTATATATGGTCATTGCTATTAATCTGTTTTATGAAAAATCAATGTCACCTGATGATATGGTTGTTAGTCTCCCTTTTGAAAAACATAACAAATTTGTTTATTTATGTCTATATATGCTTTCAGAAAAAATAATATAATTTATCACTCACCAACTGTACCCTGAGTAAAAAATCACCGACTTCTATGCCAGTAATAGTTATCATTTTGACTTATGCAAGTAAAGTCATATAATTATTAAAGTGGTAAGTTTGATATCTCAGTAAATGATGAGGTTATTCCTATCATTTAGTTAGTGACCATGTATAAAGGGAGAAAAATAAATATAAAGCAACACTATTTTGGCAAGGTAAGATACAGAATAATTTAAACTAAAGTAGCAGGAAAATTGAAAAGATAATAACATTTAATAGAATTAATGACGATTTATCTTTATTGAAGTGGTTGCGGAATAGTGTAGAGTGTAGATATACATAGAGTGTAGAGTATAGAAAAAGACGGGTTTGGTACAGTAGGATTGGACGTATTAAATATTCAAGGCCACGTAAGCAGAACTGTAAAAGGATTTAACTTGGACAAAAGGAGCGGCATCAGCACTTTCCACGCACCCACCTATGAAAGACACTTGTCCCACCATTCACCACGTGTCCCACGTCTCGGACATTTTCGCGCCAAACATGTCCGTGGGTTCCACGTCGGCGCTATTGGCGGGAAATCGAAGCAACTAATCCTCTCACTCATTCCATTCAATCCACATGCTTTTAGTTTCTTCTTTTTCCCCACCCCACACTCTAAGTGTCAAACACCATCATCATCCATTCATTCATATACGCATCTTCTCGTTTATTATTCATCGCATCATGTGCATACACCACCATGGCATGCGTCACGTGACTCCCATAATGGCAAGTGAATAATATCTTACATGGAACACCGAATTATGCACCATACACTCTCCATCTGAACACACGCTCGCATCACGTGATCTTCTTATGGTCCTCGTTCTAACACCATTAAATAGTACTGAGATATGAACCAACATGATCCGCTGAAACTTATTTATTCACGACACTAACGAATAAGACACTATCGCACGTTCAATTCTTTTCGTTTTATTTTCCAAGTTTACGTTAACTGAAGATTTTGTTTCATTATTATGACTTCTAATAAAATGGTTTAATTAGTATTTAAATCGTGTTAGAGCATTAACTAACAAAAACTGAAAAGTGAGGTCACGCTTCTTGTTTCCACACCAATTTATTAAGGAGTGTTGAGGACGTGTTTGACATTTGATATTAAAGACATGATGGAGGAAGGTGGCAGTAACCCCTGCTAGTTTTTACTATTCTGTGAGACGGAGTTGGAACGCCTTCATGTGTTGCAGACAGTGGTTGTTAGAGAGATTCCACTTTCCCAGCGGAGGAATGTAATATATTACTTGTCTAAACTATTGAACTGCAAAAACTAATACAATTTTGACAATATATTATTAACAATAACACCAAACAATACCTACTCATTTACTATTTTATTTTGAAAAATTATCTTATGATCATCCAATCAATTTTGGAGTAAAATGTACAAATAATTAGTCATATTACAAACAGAACTATTTTCAAAAATCATTATTATACCCTATCATCCAATCAATTTTAGATTAGAGTGTACAAATAGTTAATCATATTAAAAACACAACCACATACTTCTAAAGTCCAATAACTATGACTAAGAAACTAAACAATCTGTTTATATAATGATTATTTTTAATATTAATCAATTTAAAATAATATATGATTATTAGTAATTCGGTTATGATTAGATCATCACTGGTTCAAAACTTATTCTAAAGTTTATAAATATATGTTTTAGATTAAAAAAAATAGATTGAAGCGGTTGAATCCTTACTGATTTGACATTGAAATATCTTAATCCAAAATATAAAAAAGAATAAAGACAAACGGTGATACAAAAACACACATTCAAACTGCTAACGGTAACACTAAGCCATATTACAATAAAATAACTTTCACTTCATCTTTATATGTGATTATATCAATTTATCTAAATTAGGAAGAAAACTAATGATATTGTGGTGATAGATTTTTTTTATTATATTCGCAAGTTTAAGTCTTGTTATAAAAATAAATATAACAAGATACTTGAAGAATAAGATAATGAATATTTAAGTATTATGTTGTTCAAGAGATTAATTAAACGTAAAGATTTATTTAGAAGATATAATTTGCTTAAACAGATAAGAAATAAAAGGGTTGATAAAATATATATAGATAAGATAATTAAAAGAGAGACAAATACAGTGTTTTAATTAGGAGTACTTATTGATTAGAACATATATGATTGGAGTACCTATGAGTCTATAAAACATTAACCTTCACATCTATATCACTATAAGATTGAGACTGTGTTTTATCATGATTAGAACTATCAAGACTAATATATTATTTAATTAGTAATTTGACTTTTATGTATTACAATAAAATAATAAACGTGAATATAATTAAGTTTATAATTGATTTTATCACCTTCAACTAAAATTGTCGATTATAGGGTGATGTGTTGAAATATAGTGTAAAAATAAAATTGTGACAGTCTAAAAAATATAATCCCATGATATAAAATTAATTAGCTCTGTTATTTTATATTAGTTTTATATATGTTGTTTTGACAATTTGGACATTATTATGTTTTTATAGCCTCAAAATCTAACTCTACTTGCCCAATAATTTGTTCTTGTACCAATTTTGATAATAACATCAATACGCAACGTTACGTACATAAATATAAATAAACTCATATTAAATATTAATATTGAAGACATCTCATGAGGAAATCAATATGTTTTTTTTTTATGTTAAAGTAGTACAAAATACCTATTATCCGGAATGAATTGTGCATCTACTTATAAACCTGATGTAATTTTCTTTGGAATTATCATCATAAAAAATCTTATTTACATAAGTAGATAGTAGTCAAATTATTATACCTCTATTAAGTGCATTATGTGTATAATAGTCAGAAGCAGTCAGCTTGGATGAGACCACTCACGAAGGTTTGTTTTATTTACTTTACTGGAGATGCTGCTTAAGGTAACATATGCATATGTTTGTTAATTATTGGTTAATTATAGTAATAAATGTGTTTTATTGGTTGTTGGATGAATGTGTGTGGAGAATGGAGGGGTGGCTGTGAGGGACCCCAAGGAAAAGGAAGGGTGGCAGAAGGTTGATTACATATTTATAGAATTATTAGAAAAAAAAATGTAATCCTTTATCTAGGTTCAAAATTTTAAAATTCAGATATATTTTTTAAACAAATTTTAGAAAATTGTAGGACAATAATTAATTTATAGATTTTTCAAAATAAATAAACATTAACCAATCAAATTTAGCAACGTAAACAAAACAAAAATGAACGTGTGATATTCTGGGAATTAAAATTTATTCTTCTCCTTCTCAAATTTTATAAGGTAAAATCTATTTATAATATGACATAAAAACACACAATTAGCAAAATAAAAAAATAAATTTAATATTTCAATTTTCAATAATAAACGTAATCACCCGTTATTTGTTTATAAAATGATACAAAATTTTGAAATTTAGATGTAATCAAAATATAAAATAAGATTTCCTTTTTTTTGGAAAGGACATATAGTATTTCTAAATCATTAAAAACATCAATATGAGTTCATTATCTGACAAACAAGAAATATTAAATAAATTACTTTATAAAAAAATATAAATATAGTATATTTTTCTTTCTTGTCTTATTGTTATTTTTTTCCCCACTTTTTAACATAATTATCATCTCAAGCATTTATTTATTTTTCAACTTTATTAAAATAAAGTAATATCCTAAATTAATATAATTGATACACTATAAAACACATTAAAATATACTATCTTTCTAAATTGATATACACTGATATTAATACATATTTTACAAAAGTAAGTTTATATTGGGGAAAGTTTTTATTCTACACTTTATTTCGTTTATCATAAAAGATATGAGATATCAGTGTATATGAATATATATATATATATATATATATATATATATATATATATATATATATATATATATATTTTTCATGCATTTATAATATTAAGTATTTTTAACTTATATTAATTCAGAATATATTGATATAATATAATTTTAAAATTGGTTTCTGCTCAAGGATTAGGTTAATTTCATCAATATGAATGAAAAATACACATATTAGTAATTTGTACATTATTTAAAGAGACAGATAATTTAATATTTTGTTGATATCTTTTTTAATTATATAATTTTATATTTTAATGAGTAAAATAATTTTTTTTGTAATAAAATATAATCTCTCTTTATTTTAAAATAATTAATAAATTTATATTTTTAATATAATTGTTGCATATATACTTTTTAAATTATATTATTATATTTTTTTACTAATTTCATGTAAAAATAATAAAATTATATATTCTATAAATTATAATATTTTAATATATTAAAAGTGTAAATATTCATGGACATGATACACCAAAACAGAACAGAAAAGACATGCCATAAAAAAGTTATAATACTCTGATTCATTCTTAAATCTTATTGTTTCTAAACTATAATGGTAAAAAATATACCTTAAAAATTGTTTTTATAAAATAATATACAGAAAAATCTTTTGTTCATATCAATAATATATGAACAATTAAATCACTACAATAAGATAAACATATCTTCTATAAATAGTGTATGGAAAATAAATTATGTTTGTTTTCTCTATACAAAAATTGATTCGGAAAAGTAAAAAGTATGTTGAAAAAATCAAACAAATTTTGAAAAGAATACAGTATTACAGTAAAATACACCCACTTTATTACTTTGTTTTTGTTCTCTTTTACTTTTTTTTTCCTTTAAATTTAAATCAAATATAATTTATTAGTGTATTCGACTGCCACAAAAGAAGGTCCCAAGATTAGCATTTTCCCGTAAATATAATGAATCTGTTAATATTTTGTAGGCAACTGAAGCGTTCTTTTGGTTAGTCATCCTTGACGGCGTAAAAAGCTGCATGTCAGAGATGATCTTATTCTAGTTGCTCATCTAAGCGCGTGGAATTCACCTTAGGTGAGATTTCGTAACCGAGTCATCTGAATGTTGTTAGATTCACGCGTGGGGAAAGCAGAAAGATCGGATTCCAAGGAAGAATCTGAAGACGTTAGACTATAGAGCATGATATACATGTAGCATGTTGATGGGTCATGCATGGTTAATGTATGCTTAGTGTTTCACACTCACACAGCCCCATGCCAGCTAGACATAATAATGGAAATAAATATAATGTTTTCGCGGAATTAATATTTATATGTTTTACCTACTCGGGCCCATTAAATGCGAATTTTTGACCGGCGATAAAAAAAATGGGTGAAGGGTGTGTTGTGCAGAATAGAAAAAGAGCATAGAGGGGCCACTCTTTGTGAGAGAAACCACTGCCAATAGCAGACACAGACAGACACAAGAGAGAGACAGAGGGAAAGACAGACTAGCTTCCTCCTTCTCACCCAAAACAAACAAGGTAAATTTCATTGTAGACTGTGTTCTTTCAATCTTCTCCGTTCATTTTTTTTTTTTCTTCGCCTCGAGACTCCCATCGGATTAAAACACCATTATTATTTATTATTATGTAATGTCTTTTTCTCTCTCCTTTAAAAAAATTCTCACTCTGCTGCTCATGTTGTATGGAGATTTGCACTCACTGCGTCCTTTGTCGTACCAAGGTCGACTATTTTATATAAATATATTTCTCAGATCGATAGAAACTCTCTATTAAAAATCTGGTCCATAATCTTTCCCTTTCTCTTTTTAATCTCCGCACTGAACCATACTAGTTTGGTTTTGGTTTGTGTTTTTGTTACATATAAATCTCTTTTCTATTGGACCGGTGAAGAGAGTTTTATTTCTGCGTTTTTAGGAAGATCTGTCTTCGAAAAAAGGGCAGGCAAGCTGTGGATTTATGTCGTCTGGATTTATTCTGGCAGTGATTGGGGCTCCGTTGAAGCTCTCTAAAATTTGTGTTTCTTTCTCTCTCTTTTCAATTTTATCTGAGATTGTGTTCTATTTTGTCTCCTGGTCTTGGTGTATGCTAAGCTGCGTACTCTGTGATAATATCGTGAAGCCATCTGTTTCAATGCGATTGAGATCAAAAAGGTTTGTTTGTTTGGAGTGGATTTCATTTGTTTTTCTAAGTTTTGTTATGTGATAATGGTCTGATTCTTTTATGGTTATGGAACAGGACTTGTTGCGGAGTGGAGTGTTACGGCTGCTTTCACATACAGAGATTTTCTTATCTTTTCATAGATTTAACTTGAGATCAGAGTTTTGATTACCTCTCTTTTCTTTGATTTTCTTCTTTCTCTCCGTTCATTTCGGTTTTCTTCTTCTACATATTCTGAGGCTGAGGGTTTTTAGAGGGTTTTTCCTCATTTTTTTTCTCACCATGCCTGAATCTCGGAAACAACTGACTTTTAAACCGAGGCAGAAACCTCACCACTCCGTGCAAGAGTCCAAAGCAATGAGAAAACTACGAATAATTTATAACGATCCTGATGCCACTGATTCATCCGATGATGAGTCAGAGGTGTTTCAGAAATCGAAAAAAGCAAAGAGAAACTTTTGTGAGATCTCTCTCCCACCTCTTCCTCAAACTTTCACCACTCCTGAAACCAATTCCTTTGAGGTGAATAGCAACAGCAATGCAGTGAGGGTGAAGGTTTGCATCGAAGGTCAACCCCAGACAAAAAAGAGGGTTTTGACCCAAACCCCATCAACAAGAAGGAACACTTCTGGGAAATATAGAGGTGTTAGGCAGAGAAAATGGGGTAAATGGGCTGCTGAGATTCGTGATCCTTTTCAGAGTACTCGCATATGGCTTGGTACTTTCAACACAGCGGAAGAGGCTTCTCAAGCCTACGAAGCCAGAAGGCTTGAGTTTGAAGCCAAGGCGAAGGCCAGAGCCTACAAAATTGTTTCAGAGCCTTTGTCCACAACTTCTGATAAGAGCATATGCTGTAACTCTTCTGATGCTGCTGCTGTGTCTGTGTCTGAGAAGTTTTCTACTACCACTGATGACTCAGACGGTGTGTTGTCACATCCATCACCTTCTTCTGTGCTTGAGTTGGATTCTTCATCTTCCAAACCCATTGACAATGACCATGTTTTGAGTGAGGAAGCTGTTGAGACTAATAATTTGGTTTCTGAATTTGCTGAACTTGAAATTCCAGATTTGAGTCTTTTGAACTTGCCGTCACCATTCATCGGTGCTACTGCTGGTCTTGCATCTGGTACTGAACCAGACTTTGGTATTGATTTTGATTGGCTATCACTTGAGGATTATGGTCAGGGTTTTGATGATTTTGGTGGCTTGGAAGATATTCGCATTTATGGGTTTGATAATAATGAGCCTAGTAAACTTCCTGATTTTGATTTTGGCGATTTCTGTGCTGAAGAGTTTGCAGGTTGGACCGAGGAGCCCCTCAACATACCTTGTGCCTAAGTTTTGCAGAAGTTATAGGAATAATTTTACAATATTTATTATAAGTTTTGTTAGTTTTGGTGAGATCTTAGAAATTGTATAGGATCAATTTCTGAGTGCATATCCCTTATATTTATTTGTTTGAGGAAGAAGTTATGAGTAGAGTTAGTCTTTTAGTCTACTAAGTTCGAGAGATAATCTTTGGGTTTTCTTGTGCTGCTAAGAGCCGTCCAAAGATCTGAAATTTCAAAGTTGAAATTTTTCCTTTCCGCCGAAGTAATTATTAATTTTATGTAAAAGTGGTAGTTATATATATATTTATTATAAATTTTATGCTGGTGTTTAATGTTGAATTTGTTTTTTCTTTTATTAGATTAATTTAATAATATGTTTAATTATATCAATTTGTCTTTTCAAAATATGTTTATTTTGTTTCCATTGTTACTAAGAAAAATCTTTCCATCTGTTGAGAAGTTGCAGAGAATATTAGAGGTGGAGGAAGACTATATTGCTTGAAGGGTGAAAAATAGTATTGTAAATTTCCACAAATTTTTATGGAGTAAAGTCTTTCTCGAAAACACTATAGGAGAGAATCCATGTTTATGTAAAATATTGTGTTATTTTGTTACTCCAAAATTAGAGATTTAGAAAAAAAAATTAAACAACCTGATTTCAATGATAATGAATAATAACTGTTAGATATGTAAAAACAATAATTTTTTTTATAATAGTTATAATCACGTATAATTGATTATAATTAATTCTGTACAATTTGTTACAGGTAACTTCAGAGGTTAAAGGTTTGAATTAGTTATACTTACTTATATATAAAGTATATAATCTTGTTAAAGAAAAAAAATGTATACAGAGATAATTGATTTGTATTTAAAGATATAATCCATTATTTACTTTTATATGTCTAACAATAATATGTTTTTTTATAGTAAAAGTTTATACAAATATTAATAGTATTAAATTTTTTTATAACTATTCAATGCAATTAATGTTTTAATTAAATATTTTAAAAGTAAATGAATTCACTAAAAATGTTTATATAAGATAAAAACATTTAATTACTTCTAAATATAACTTGGCCAATTAACTAATAAGCTAGGTAATAAAAACAACAAATTTAAATTCATAAAATTAAATAATAAAAAAAAACTTAATTAGGTCAAGTTAATTCAGCTAAATTGATTTTTTGTAATTATTTTATTAATTTTAGATGTTCAATTGAAAGCATTATGTAAAAAAAAAGAAAGAAAGATGGATTTGAATATTTTTTGTTAAATAAGTTTAAAACTGATGGAATAGATTAAACTCAGATAACTGATTATCTAGGTAGTGTATTTTTTATTTTACTAGTATAATTTATAATTATAGATAACATTATAATATTACGTCAACTTGTTGATAAAACACTGATATTAAGTCAACTTTGTTAAATATGACTGGTATTCGTCTTTAATTTACTTATAATTATAATTGTTAATTTGTAATTTTTTATTATATTTTAAATTAGTATGTGGATTTTTGTACATAATTTGTAATTAATTATTTAAACATATTCAAATTAAAGTTTAAACTTTACAAATTAATCTGTTCATATTTAATCTTCTTCTAATTTTAATTCTTACTCATTCCAATTAATCTTCTGCTTCTGAAACCCAAAGCAAGAAAAATATGAATGTTTTGATTCCCAAATCTTGTTTAGCTAGTAAAGCTGTGATTTTTGACCAAAATAGTTTAAAAAAGTAGAAAGAAAGATGGTAGAGTTGAGGCAAACCCTACCCCACCCAGCTGTATCGCATTTCCTTCCCTACTTCACTCTTCCACCACTTACCTAATAAATAAAACCATTTTTCACCACTGGGACCCTTTTCTCTATCTGTTCCTTCTTCCATAAACATACTCTATACTTACATCATACAGTATAGGATCCCATTTTTTTTTCCACATTTTTAAATTAATATTATAAATATATGTTATGATATTTTTCTGCAATTAGGAAACTTTCCATTTCATACATAATGCAATAGATCACTCACTTTCTATTCATAAAATATGACATCACTTTGTTCTGTCTTCCATGGCCCCGCTCAAAACCACAATCTTTTACAATTAATGACAGCTTAATTTTCCAGAGATATTTTTTAAAACTAAAATCGTGATGGAATTTCATATAGATTGATCTAACTATACTTGAAATTTTGTACGAGTCTGGTTTGATCATGTAGCTGCAAAGCAGTGGGTGTAGGTGGTTCATGCAGACAATTCAGAATCTGATATATGATTCTGATGACTTTTAATTTGCTTTCTCCTCCCAACCAACCTATTGTCCATAATTATAGCAATCCAGTTTCAATTTTCTTTTGAAATCTCGGAATGTTAAAATCTCTAGGGGAGAGTGTGGAAGGTGACACGTGGCTTGCATCTAGCGGTGAAAAGAGCAGAAAATGGTGGGGGAAAAACTGTAGAGGTAGAGGTAATAATAATGTTGAAGGAGTGAAGTTAGATAATTAGGTATGGGTAAAGGGTAAATGGGTCCCAAAGAAAGAGAGTTGGAGGGAGAATTAATGATGTTTTGATGATGGGAGTGTGAAGAAAATGGAGAAACATGAGAATGTAAAATTTGTACATGGTGATATATTGGACCTTCTGAACTTTAATTTAATTTCTCTTGGTCGTTTCAGAATTATAATAATTGTACTGATATTTTGGGTTAATGAGGTTTAATTGACTTTGTCACCATTGGTTGCAAATCTTTCTCAATTGTCTGTTCCCCACACCCAAACAATAACATCAACGTCTCCTTCCCTTCCCCACTTGCCTACTTAATATACTGTGTCTTCTCATGTCAACCAAAAAGTCCATGGAGCATAACAATTTTGCTTGGCCACCACGTTTCACTTCCCATACCATCTTAATATAATATTAACCAAAAATAAATAATTAATGTTTAACAAAATTATGCATTAATTGTAACAGAAAAAGGTTAATTTAAAAAGTGAATATTTGATTTTAATTGTAATTTTTTTTTATTAAAGAAAATGTGAAGACTGTATGTGAGACTTTTGATTACGGGGTTGTGTGAAGTGTAATGTTAGGTTTAGTGGGTCCTTGAGAATTGACTAGAACAAGGAGAAGGAGAAGGAGAAGAAGTATTTTCCGAGGTTCCTCCGCTCAACATTTGACCTATTCGCATACAACAATATAATTTTGGGACTGAAACCGACTCAAAATACATAAATTAAATCAATTCAATCAAAGAGAAACTCATTGAAAGTTACCATAGTAAAAGTAATTAAATGCAACAACTTCAAGTTAGTTTATTTGCATGTATGCTATCTTTTCATAATACTCACAATCGGTTATTGAAATTTATGTTGGCTCGATAATCTAAGAAGTCAAATTAAATTACATTGTATTTTAGTTAAAAATGAATAAAGTTAATTTGTTTTTTTTAAGTGAAAATTTTATTCTTTAAGTTCTGCTCATTTAATTCATTTTGAGATACTTTACTCTTCTAATGTATTCTTTCGTATTTATTATAATAATACATTCAAAATATATTTACTTATTTTATATTAATATAATTAAGGTATTTACCTGTATGACAAAATATATCTTTACCTCCTGGTATGTCTATCTGTCAAAATTTCGTAGGTCAAATTGAAGTTTATCAAGTCAACGTGGGATGATATAGATGGTCTTCTAGTCTGTTTCTTTATTTTCTAATTAAAATTTAAAATTAAAATAATTTAATAAATTAATTTTTGTGCATTATATTACTTAAAATAAATATATATACATTAGTATTAAAATTAAATATTTAATACTTACAAATTAAATTTTAATTATTAATTATAATAAAATAATTTAATATGTAAGAAATAATAATTATTTTAGTTTGTTTAATTAGAGGCATTAATTAATTAAATTCAAAAATATTTATGGTATATTTTTATTATATATATATATTTTTTAAAAATATAAAATTAAAAAAATAATTAGGGGACCAATATCTTGTCCCCTTGTTATAGATTAACAATCCTGTAATTAATTATGAACGTCTATAACATTTCAAAATATTTATTTTTAAGTAACATAATCCACTCTATTATATATTTATAATTTGAATTCTCGCCAATACTTCTCCACAATGCATAATGGATTCAGTAGTTTTCTTCTTTTTTTTTCTAAATGAAAAAAAGTCAGATGACTTTATTCTATTTTCATGTATTAAATAATCAACATTAATTTTTCAAAAAAATAAAATAAAATAACAATTAAAACTAAAGCAAAATTATGTTACTTTTTCGGAAAAAGAAAAAGTCATTAAATCCCTTAATTAACTAAATTCAACGAAACATTTCCAACATAAATATTCAAACTTCTTTCAACATAAATATGCAAAAATTTATTTCCTTTTCCAACGTGAAACAAGTGTTAGTAAAGAAAACCTTAACTTAAAGCAGGAACTCTCACTACCTCTTCTTAAACAATTTTTTTTTTTTTAATTCTGCCTATAAAAACCAAGGATATAGTTATCCTAATATAAATGAAAAAAAATAGAATTATGATAAAAAGAGTAAAATGGCTAAACTTTATTTTATAAAATATATAATTCATTTTTGTTGGACCATTACTCCCTGAAATTGATATTTTTTGTTGATAAAATTGACCAAGTCCAGATAAGACCTTTTTTCCTTTTAATATATAATAATTACTTTTTGTGGTCAGGATTACGCGCTGTTAAATAAGTGGTTAGGAACATCTTATTTCTGCTTTTGTTGATTATGAGATGTAGTTTTCACAAATAACTATTTCGTCTGTTTTTTTATTTATTTGTACTTAAATATATTATAGTACTTGGATATTGAATAAGTTTTTGATTCAATTGCAAACTTTTTATTTTTTCTTTAAAAATAAAAAACTACTTTTAATTCTTAGTATTATATAACACTAACTAATTATATATATTTTGAAAAAAATATTAAATTATTACCCGAATAACACATCTCACTGTAATATAATAAGTCATTATTTTTTTTAAATCGATAAGTTATATTCATTTATCGTAAAATAAATATCTAATGTTAAAAGATATTAATTCAAGTTTTAGAAAAATGTTTTTTTAAATGTAAATACTGAAACAGAAATTCGCAAATTTTATAAAAACTAAAAAATATATATAAATTTCATTAAAAAAATTAAAAATTATAAGTTGAAAACTTGAGAATACATTTAAGTTTTATTTGTTTCGTTTTATATACGACCAAATAACATCTCTCGCAAATTTCATATAATAAAAACAAAGAATATAAAAAGAAACATTATTTTACTTTTATTTTATTTAGAATCATAAACTAACAATAATTTTTTAAAAAAAAAATGGTATTAATGAGTTGTAACACATATGGGATATTATGACAAGAATTTTTATCCTATGTTTTAGAACAGTGAATTTGTAATTTTTTCTTCATATAAAACTCAATTTCTTCAATTTTATTCACTCTCTGAGATTCAATCTCATAATCAAAACTCATATTTAAGAAAATTTACCAATCACAAAAGATATATAAAGTATGATTTTTAGCCTATCTTCATGTGCAACAATCGTAACCAATAATATACAAATTCACACATATATTATTCACATCATCGCATGTTTTCAATAGAAAGAACCACAATAACAAATTATGTTAAATTCACTATCCAAAACTATAAAAAATAATCAATTATATCTACATAACATTATGGTAATTTGTCTTCTCTCTACCCTTACACTCATTTGAACCGTTGAAATTTCGATTAGGTGGTGTTCTTTCGCTCACGGAGTTGAGGGCTTCCTATCCATCCAATTAGTTTTCGATTTGGACGGATGGTTGTAGGGCATTGTTTGGGTTTTCTCTATGAAGGCACTATTAGGGCTTTCTCTGTGAAGACACTGTTAGGGCACTCTAGTTGGCTATACTGCTCAACTCCAAGAGAGCTAATTATTTTTGTATGAATTTATTTTATAAAAATATATACATATGAATGTTGAACTGGTATGCTCTTGTGAAACTGTTTTATGACTTTTATTGTATTGGGTGTTATAATTGAAACTGTGAAATTGTGCATGTTGTGATGTGATGAATTTAATTTGTTTTGAATGAGTTTGTTGGCTGAAATTGATCTTGTTGGAAGGTTGGGAATAAGAGATGGGTATTAAATAGATGTACATGTACTGTTTGAGGTTGCTATGAGAGGAAGTGAAAATATTAAAATTAGACATTTCAGATTTAGAGTATAAGAGAACAGGATAGATAATTTAAATAAATTAATTGCTAATTGTTGAGAGCCTTTCTTAGTTGGTAGGATAGAGGAACCTTAAAAACCTGAGTTGGCACATCCCTGATCATAGAGCAGCTCTGGCCTGGTCCAGTCAGTTGTGACTAGTGATATGTGCTCGCGTCAAAGGTGAGTTTGATGCGTTCAGACATTTGAGTCCTCTCCGGTGACCAATTGGGGTAAAGAAAGATCTCTAAAATAAAACAAGTTGATTGTAGATGCATAAAGTTATCATATGTTAATTTATAGTAAATTATAATTTTAGAAAATCAGTCACTGTGTATTTGGAATTCAAAGTAAGGATCCATATATATAAATATATAAATATATACATATATATATATATATAATATAATATATATTAGTTTAATAATATATATATATAATATAATTAATATAATATATATTAGTTTAATATAATATATATATATATATGATGCGTAACTAATATATATTAGTTTAATATAATATAATATAATATATATATATATATATATATATATATTATATTATATTATATTAAACTAATATATAATAGTTACGCATCATATACATATATATATTATATTAAACTAATATATATTATATTAATTATATTATATTATATATATATATATATATATATATATATATATATATATATATATATATATATATATATATATATAAAATACGTAGATTATATTATAAAGTAAGGATAGTTGTTTATTATATTGAAACGTGAGTGTTAATCAATAATTATATTACTTGTAGGTATGTATAAATTGATGCATTTTATGAGTTGTTGTGGATTAGTTGGAGTTGTTTGATTCTTGGTATTGATTAACTTAGGTTCAATTGTGGAGATGTTATTTTTATAATCTGTAAGTGGTGAGTGATGTATATTGTTGAGATTGTGTATATGTTGATTTTGGCAGAAAGTATATGATTACAAAGTGATGAAAGTATGATCCAAGTTGTAAATCAAGTTCCATCAGTGTAGGATCTCTTGGTGAGATTCTTAGTGTTTTAGAATGAAAGTAGGAGCTCACTCTTGGGGGTCATTCTGAAACTCCAATGGCATACTCAAGTAGAGGGATTAATCCATGTGGTGAGGAGTAGAGGGAGGTCTTAGTCTTGGGGGCTTCCAGTATGCCTCAAGGCCCGGAACAGGCTAACCTCGTGAGTGTGGCAGGGTAGGGAACCCAAGTTTCATAAGTCACCACGAGTGCAGGACCCGCCATAGCTCGACTATCATTCTAAAGTCCGGACGAGTCAAGTCTAGAAGATAACATGCTAGGATGTATGCCTTAAATTGCTTTGATTTAAGTTAACTCCTGTATGTTATGTGCTTGGTATGATGCATGCTTTTATATAATTAGCTCATCCTTGCTTGTTTGTGTGCTTGTTGTATGTGTTTTCTATTGCAATGATCATCCACTTGGATATGAGCAGAGGAAGATAATGTTTCTTTGGAGGCAACATTGGAGAGAAATGAAGATGATGCTGCAGCTTAGACTCACTAGGAATTCTTAGTTCTCTTATGTCCTTTTGAAGAACCTTGTTATGTTTTAAGTTTCAAATTCTTGGCATATTTTGGAATACTCTATTGCTTGAAGTTTTAATTTCTTAGTAAATTCTGGAAGACTGATACTTTAAGTACATCTCTTAACTGTTTTCTAATATTATAAATTGGTGATGTCTTTGCATATATATCTGCTATATATTTGGGATGTCACATTTAGACTATTCATTATGTCAAAATAACCCTCTTGTACCTATTCTTAATACTATAAACACACAAATATTGAAATCATCTTTTCCTAATTGAAGCAATGTAATTAGGATTCACCTTAAATATTTTTCAAATGGATAATAAATTATCATTTTTAACAATAGAAAATTTCTCAATTTTTTTTAATGGTTATAGAAAATTTTAAATTTGTTTTAGATTCTTATAATTTTCGTTATCATTGTAATTGAACATGTTGATATGTATATAATCTAAATTCATTTCTGTTTTGACAAAAAAAATCTCTGCATTTATTATGTACGAGTATAAGTCGCTTTTTTCAATTAGATATTGGTATGAAGTTGAATATGTACATATTAGTTATATGTAAATTCTATGTCCAATGTTCATTTCATCCTTATTCCATCCCATTTAAATTACTAAAGAATCATATTTTATTAAGTAACATAATTAATTAATTAATTAATTAATATATATATATATATATATATATATATATATTAAATATGTTTTTAATTTCTAAACTTTTATTTTTATATATATATATAATATTGGAATTTGTTATTATTATAGACTTTTAAACTCTTTTTTCTTTAATTGTTTGACTTGTTTTATATTTCAAAATTCACTAACGTATTCGAGGTACTTTCCCTCTTATCATAATATTGATTACACATTTTTTTTTCACATTTAATTATATTTACTCATCTATAATATTTTTTATTTATTGTTTATTTTTTTAGAATGTTTCATTGTCAATTTCAAGTGCACAATCACAATAAATATTTTATTTATTAGATAATAAAAAAAACTTATGTTCTTCGTTCTTTTTCCTTCTTAATTTTGTTTTTTTGCAAAAGTAAATTTTGTTATATCTAAAGGATTCAACTATTCTGATCGATTTTTTTTATCTATCAAAGAACTGTCATCTTATTATATATTTAACTATACAATTTTTTCTGTGTTATTTCGTCTACGATATACCAATTTTTTTTAAGATACACATTTTATTATTTTTATTTCTTCTTAATATCCTTATTTGTTGTGTATTATTATTATATAGAATATTATTTTTCTGATTTTTTAATGATTATTTTTTATTTTTTGACTTATTCTCATAAATGTAATTCGACCACAATGAATAATAAAAATGTTGTGATGAATCAGACAAAAACTAATTAGAGTTGTGATAAAAATTAAAAGAATTTTAAAAGATCACAAAAGTATTACAAAAACTATAAAACAAGACAAAATTATTTTTGTAAAAACTTAAAACTTCTTTATTTATTGTACAAAAATAACTTAAAATATACATATTTTTTTAAAATAAAATGATTCAAAATCAAAGAACTTATTTTTAGCAAATACTTAAATTTTAATCTATAAATACGTGAAATTTGGGTACTCAATTTCGGCGTTTTTGGAAATATTAGAAAGCTGTGAATGCACTGGATTCAGTTGGACCAGTTTTTCTTTTCGCAGGAAATAAAGAAATTTGGTTTAATGTCTCAATATGTCCTTATTTTTGTTCAGAATTTGAAATAGGTCCCTTTATTTTTTGACGTCTCAATTGGGTTCTTATTTTTGTTAATTTGATGCAAATAAATCCTTTCCGTCAATTTCATCAAAGGGCGTTAATGAATGTGTGACGTGGCCTGAGGACAGTATTGACACGTGTAAGGCCACGTCACACATTCATTAACGTCGTTTGATGAAATTGACGGAAATGATTTATTTGCATCAAATTAACAAAAATAAGGACCCAATTGAGACGCCAAAAAATAAAGGGACCTATTTCAAATCCTGAACAAAAATAGGGACCTATTGAGACATTAAACCAAGAAATTTTGATATGGAATAAGAGTGGGATAGCAAAATCCTGTTTTGAGAGAGAAATTTGATGGGTGCAGGAAGAAAAACCCAAAAACATAATTAATCTTTGGACACGTGAGCTTGCCATTGGGCTTAAGAGTGAATATATACTTACACGCTTACACTTTTTATTGTACAAAAATAAGTAGGGCTTTGCCTACTTTTTCAAGCCTTTTGCTATTTACACTTTATCAATTTACTTTACTGAATAAAATATTTTCCTTTTTAATATTTTTATCATTAAAATTTCGTTTTTGTAAAAAATAAAATAAAACCATAATTTTTTTTAAATTTGCATACATTATTCGTTAAACCTTATTTTTCTTCTCCAATCTTCAAATTTTTTAAACATTACTTTTGAAGTTCATCTGCAGCAAACCTCAAACCATTTAAATGTACTTTATTTGCATTTCGTTTCTTCCATGGTAAAATAATATAATTTCATCATATGTTTATTCATTGGCTTAATACCCTATTTTGTCCCCAATTTCGCTCGACAATGTCAAATTAGTCCATCCTTTAAAAAGTGCGTCAATTACGTCCTTACTTAATAAAATTTATATCAATGAAATCCCTTCCGTTAAATCTACAAACGGCGTTAATTATTTTTCTCTCTCTTCTATTAACGTTGTTTGTACGGATTTAACGGAAGGGATTTCATTGATATAAATTTTATTAAGTAAGGACGTAATTGACGCACTTTTTAAAGGATGGACTAATTTGACATTGTCGAGCGAAACTGGGGTCAAAATAGGGTATTAAGCCTTTATTCATTATATTCAAAATGATTTTTTTCCCACTAAAATAAGTGTGAAAGGTCAATGATGTATTGGATGAATTATGTGTTAAGTAATAACTAGAGTAGTGATGATTATATCTATATATAACTAAGGATATATTAATGGATTGGGTAATGAAAACAAAGAAATCAAGTAGTCTTAGTGAAAGTGATATATACTGAAAATGGTAATTTTCATTCTAATGAAATATTGTGGCAAGCGTTGGTCTGTAAGTTCGAATTTAATCAGTGTTTTAGAAATGGATAATGATACTTTGACAACATTTTAACATCATTTATGTGTTATTTTGTGATTGGTCTATGTTGGTGTTTATGATTATTATTATTGATTGTAGAATAATTTTGAACCGATTATAGAATAACACGTAGATGATGTTAAAATATTGTCAAAAAAATATTGTTAAAGTATCATTATCCGAAATGAAATATGCAATCTATCATTACATATCTATTGCTCACTATATGAATAACTTTGGATAGATTGAATGTATAATTATGCATATATTAATATTGATTATTGTATATTTTCATATCTGCTTTATGATTCTAGTATGCTCGTGTTTGTCATAAGAGTGTATATATAGTTACACAGCGACAAGCAACACTAGGAAGAGCTTGAAGCATATTACCTGTCGTTTATTTTTATTTATTTTAGTCAAATATATTTGGATTATATAATATAAACACATAATCAATATATAATTCAAAAAATAATATGTAATTGATATTTTAAAATAATTTATAGTACTTTATATTTTATATAATTATTTTTTAAAATCATTAAAAAATGTAAGGAGATTTATTTATTTACTCATAACAATATATAACTAATAATATATTACATAATTGTTTATCTTATTTTTAATTGTATTTTAAAAATTAGAAAACATAGATATCAACAAAAAATATAAAATAATGTGATTTCGTACCTATCATGAATACAATAATTAACTATTTTTAATAATAGAATATTGCAAGTAACATGAATTTTCTTATGGTGTAAGTCAGATAGTTAAGTCACATTTAGTGTTTAAACTCCTATGCTTCACGAGAAAAATAATTATATTTTTATTATTAGTTATAATTTTTTATCCATTTTTGACCCACCTTGTATCAATTCATCTTCTAATCTACTCAAACATATATTGATGAAAAATTTAGATTTGAAGATTCTTTATATATAAAAAATATTTTTGATAAAAGTTTTGAAAAAGTATGTTTCATTGTAAAAACTGAGAATGTAAATAGGTCATCAATAAAGTACTTGTGATTAAAAGTACTTTAACTCAAACGAGAGTATATCAATACGAAAATTTGAGTGTCATAAATAGTATGTATAACAGAAGAGATAATTATATTATACTTATGTATTAAAGAATAAATATTTAGATAAGTATCTTGTTTAGGTAAGAGAATATATCATATTTTAGTTTTTTAAAAGTTATTTAACAATTCAATTTTATGTTTTAGAGTTTTAAATATTTTGATTATTAGGCTTCAGGATTATAAATTTGAATTTTGGTTTTATGATTTTGTTGGAAATTTAATTATGAGTCTAAATCCCACATTGTATACGAATGAGAAGGTATAGTACTATATAAAAATAAAAGACTCATTATTCCATTGTTTTAATGTTTTGGATAGAGAGTGATGTTTTTTCAATAAATCTCTTCTTCAATAGACCCAATAGTAGTGTTAAAGTTGATGGTTCGTCTTGATAACCGGCTTAGACAAATACAATGATTCCTGCAAGGGTTAAAGTTCTGAATAGAGAATGATGTCAATCCCTTATATGATTGAATTTAAATCTTATTGATCAGAATTACATGAATTTAATTTTCTTGTCCAGTTTAGTCTCTTATTAGTCAATGCTTAACATTTTTCAATAAATTAGAAAATAAAAAATTACACAAATCTATACGGTAATATATGAAAATTCGATTCATGTAACTAACTTTTAAAAGAGAAAATTATATTCTTTATTGAAACTTGAAAGAATAAAATTTATAATAGAAAAAGGTCCAAATAATAATAAATAAAAAAAAGAAAGAGAGAGGGAGAGAGAAACTCAATTTTGTCTTTGGTGTTGGATTTGGAGGTTGTGAACTACTATTTCCACATCAGAAATAAATGATGTGTGTGGAATACGTGCTTTACTTGCTTTCTGGACTAAGGTTGCTTTTTGGTTGTTTCAACTTCTCCATATCAATAATAGCTATGGCTCAATACAATGACAAAATAAAGATAAGGAGCATGTCAACAAATATAACATATTATTAGTTAAATAATTTAAAACTAAATAAATAGAACTTACAAAATAATATTTCTTCTGTCTAAATGATCAGTATGTTTTTACATATTTATTAGCAATAATAAATAATATATGTATATTTTTTATATAATTTTATTAAATATTTCATAATAAATATATTATATTTCCTTTATTTACTCTCCCACATATACATTATCCTCCAAGTTCTTTAAAATTAAGATAATTTACTTGAAGAAAATTAGGAAGAGAATAACTATTTGTACGTTGTAATTTGAGAACATAAATTATTTTAGAATAAGTTACAAATATTAAAAAGAAACATATAATTTAGGATGGAGGAAGTAATTGGTACAACACATTAATGATGTGATAACAAAATAATAATAAAAAGGAAATAATTACTATAATGTTATAAATCTATCATAAAGTGAATATATACCATTGAATAACATTACAAAAGTTATTTTTACTTAGTGCCACTGATGGAAAGTAAGAATTGAAATCCGATCTTGGAGGGATGATAGTCTAATTTCGCACCTAGAAAATTAAATTATGAGTTGTCTCGTTTTTAATGGGGAAACATGACAAGGACATGATACAAAATACAAAAATGAATATTTTAAATTGAGTATTCTTCATGCACTTTTTATCGAAGGATGCTGACTATTACTTTCTCAGTTATTTATTTATTTATTTTAAAGATTTTTAGTGTAACTTTGGTATCAAATTAAGCAGAAATGAATCTGAAAAATAATATATATTGAAAAAATCACATACGTAAGGTTTTAAAGTTCAAAAGTGGTACGGTGAACATAAATCATACGCGTAATATTGTTGAAATCATGTATTGTTATGATTTTTCTATCAATTTTTATAGTATTATTTTAACCATAACATTTTGTTTATTATTATACTATAATCTTCCATGAAACCCACCAAATTCCAAGTGGATGAATCATCCACCACAGATGAAAACCAAAGAGATGTTCTACTTTTTGTATCACGAAAAGTTATGATGAATAGGTTTAGGTAAACCAAAATCACAAGATAAACCACAACATTAAAGAAAACTTAATACGGTATGGATCGAGTAGTTGTCCGTTAAAGAAATGAAAAATGCATTATAAATTTCGTTGTGTGTATAAAACTCTATTTGCTACCGATGTAAACTAAAATTAAGATTAAAATTATAATTAGATAAACTCTAAGCTGAAACAATTGACAAGAGTCCACATGTTCTTCACATATATAACAAAACTAACAAGAGAGCAAATTGTAGATTAATTTAGAGCTTTCAGTAATTAACTAAAATACACTATCTTCATAAAAAAAAAGTGACAAATGTAAGTTATCGTATCCACGTAAACTTAACAAATACATTAATAATTTGTTTTTAGGATTTTTATATGAAAATATTCATATTAATATATATTATTGAGTGCATTTGGATGTTATGATTGAATTTCATTTTACCGTTTTCCATTTGCATTACTATTGATTTTCTCTATTTATGTAAATCATTTAATATTTTATGAGTAATCTTAAATGTAATTCTAAATTCACTTTTGACATCTAGAGATTAAGATTATCAAACTCCAGTATGATTTCTCTGTGTATGTTAATTTACAAACATATTCACTCAAAGCATAGATAAATATTTAATAAGTAAAAGTACAAAGAATTAAAATTGATCACATACATCCTTAACATAGGAGAGTCCAATTACTCATAAAATATTGCAATGTAATCCCAAGAACATCTAAACATAAGATTTATAATGAAAGCATGTCTCTCGAGCCTCCAACAATGTATTCCTACTCTACTATTACATATTTAATCTTCTACTTAGTGCCTAAAATGAGAACATGAAATATGTATTTATAAATTTTCTAGGGCAATGCTTAGTTTTAGCTTTGGCGCTTAGCTGTTGAAGTTTCCCTCTTTGCATGATTTTTTCTTAACTACCTTAAGTGCTCAATGTCATCTTGTGGCTCAACTACAAAAATTACATTCAAGATGTTTCTAAACCATATTTCTTAGAGGTTAGAGACACATTTTGAGCTCGAGCTGTAACCGTCTTTCCTCATGTGGGTGCTTGAGGTACCCTCCTCATAAAAGTTTCTTTAACAGCCTTTGTAAAGCTCAATACTGTTTTTGGGACTTTAATTGCACATCCTTAAATTGTTTGAAAATATTTTCAAAAATATTATAAACACATCAATTTCTTTTTATTTTTCTTATTTCTTTATTCCTCATTTTGTAATCTAAAATAATAAAAAATTATTTACTTACAAGAATAATGAATTAAAATATGATAAGTGTCAAGTTTATGTGAAAAAAATGTGTTATAAAATCTTAGTAATATTTTGATTGTATTTAATTATTATTTTTATCTAATTACAATGTTTCTTTTATAAATATTTGTTCACATAAATAAATTTTTTCCATAGTTTATTATTACATATGCTTTAATATATAGAAAAAAAGATATAGATATATTTTCATTACAATAAACCTATAAAATGATTTTTAAAGGATTCTCTTTTTAGTTTTCGTAAATTTATGATAGAAAATACTCAGTTATCTTTTTTTTGGTTTATTTTTTAAACTCTACAATTTCTAAAGATTATTTTCTTTACAATATTATTTATTTGGTTTAAATATATTTTTTAGTTCATAGATCTTAACATAAATTTCGAAAATAATTGAAATTTTAATACAGTTTGATTTTCAAATTTAATTTTTTTTAAAAAGTAAATTAATATAAATTTTTTAACTAATTACATTAAATTTTGTTGTCATATATAAGTTTTTTTTAACTCATATTGAAAAAAACGTATCAAAAGTTAAATAACTCAAATGTTAGCATGATGTTTTTTTATTTTAACTTTTTAACCATATTTTTTAATAGAAACATGATTTATAAATACTAAAATTGTGCATTAGCACCTAATATACACATATAATCACAGTGTTATAAGAAGACAGAAAAAGAGAGAGTATATAATAAGTGCAAAATAAAATTAAAACATGCATATATCATTGTTCTTTTTAATAAACATAACCCAAATCTGCACTTCAAATTTTAAAAACGTATGAAAATAAAATAAATCGATATCGTGAACTAACGAAACATAATATAAACTGACAATAAAAAGGTAAAAAAAAACACAGTTTTAATAATGCGAGATGAAAAGACCCAAAAATGGAAATAATTGGAATATTAATAACTATTTAAAATTTTGCTCAATTTTATTTTTTTCATAGTTATCACGTTTTTCTTTTTAAATTTTATTTTTGTACTCTCTCCAATTTTTAAAATATTTTGAACTTTGTCTATGTATTTTTTTTTTTAAAACTCATGACTTTAATATTTATTGTATTAAATAGATTATATATTATTGAATTAAAAATAGTTGGATAATAGCAATTTCTAAACCTTCATTCATATTCTCTCTCTCTCTATATATATATCATAACATCCTAACACTTCTATATTTGTCGTTTTTACACTAAAATCATATACTAATTGACTCGAGTCTAAACTATTATGACGTGTTGACATTTGAGTACAACATTGATAAGTTTGGACAACAAAAATTAAATAGTGATAGGTGTTTCAATGAAAAAATATTTGAGCTCAACAAAATACAAATTTGGTATGTTATTGCTTTGAAATAATTTGAGTAATAAAAAAAGGAATTGTCTTTTTTCTAATACAAGATTGGGCTGGGTTGGGGATAAGAGGACAAAGGAAACATACATGGATTCGCCATTTTTTTATGATGAATAGTGTTTGAATTAGGGTCTTTATGGCAATGTTGGATTGGGTTTTCTTTTAAAATAGTTTGGATTGTATTATACTTATATCGTTTTTGTTTTGCAATATTCCGACCATCATGCTGGTCAGTTAGTGAGTCAACTCAACATGATTCACTTATTAGCAAGTTGAAAAAATTCAAACCCGACCTGATTTACCATGGGTTGGTGGATTAAATGAGTTGGTTCACTGACTCATTTAATTGTAAGTTTTTTTTTTAAATAAAAAAATTATAATTTTTTTAATCTAAATCTAAATAAATTTCACTGTAAAAATGATGTTAAACTTCAAAATTAAAAAAATATCATATAAAAAAAAACAAATATCATACAATCAAAGCGTAATTCATAAAATAAGCACAAAAGATGAATAAAGTTTTTAATAATGATAATTTTTGTATCACTTGTCCATCTATAATATCATAGTCTTAAATAGATAAATCTATAATACTTTTCTCTTTTGAAACATATTTTTTTTATCACATCTACAATATAATAAAAACAATGCTAACTAATAATATTGAAACACAAAAATAATAAATAATTAAATTAAATTAGGTGGGTTGATGAGCTACCCGGCTTACCACGGGTTCAACCCGCGTGAGCCGGGTTTAACCCACGAGAGTCGGTTTCTAAGTGAGCTGGGTTGAAAACTAATCCGTATAAAAAAATTTAATTTTTTTCAAACTCAATCCGGGTCAAACTTGTTATGGGTCGGGTTGGCTCACGAGTTACAACCCATTTTAAAATAGTAGTAATCCAGGTAATAGTATTTGACTAAACATTGTCTTAAATACGACTCAAGTAATGTCTATCAAATCTTTGAAATTTTCTTAGAAGGTTAGGAACTTATTAATCACATCTTTCTTTGGAATTTGATATTTTATAAGAATTGTTTGCAAGTAAGAGGTGGCATTTTATGAATAAAGTCATCCTTTCTTCACACAAGATGAATTAAACTTTTACGTTTTGTTCACTTGAATGAATTTGGGGATAATGATTGAATGAATTTGAGAGAATTTGAAGATAATTTTTTTGTTGTTTATTTGAGTGGATTTTTGAATTAAGTGAAAACAGATTTGGAAATAAAGTTTGTGAGAATTAATATAGAATTTGATTGATGTGAAAGTGAGATAAACATTAGTGAAATAAAAGTGAATTATATTATTAATTAAATTTGATATGAAAATTTAAAAGTCTATGAATGGATTATCGATTATTAAAGATGATATAAAGAATATTTGGATAAAAAATTATTAATATAATGTTTTTTCTATCTTTATTTTTTATGAGGTGTAAACATATTTTTTATAAAATATTTATTTGAAGTTGTATTATGCATTCCAATTTAATTTTAAATAAGTATGATTTGGTCGAATTTAACGGATTGGTGAAGTATGTGTTTATATTGAAATTAAGAAATTAATTTGGAAAAAAGTGATTTATTAGAGTTTTTAGGTGAGAGAAAAAAAAAGTTGTTTCTAACTCAACCAGAAAACAAGTACAAAAATATTAATACACAATATTACTAAAAACTTAAATTTCATTAAATCATTTGAAATAGTTAGTAACAAGGTTTGAGGAGTGTCTGTCACGTTTAGTGAGTGTATGAATTAGAAAGTGAGAAAATAAAAGCATTTTGGGTCATGCTTCTGCCAACGCCCACCTTCTCATTTACTGCTACTTTGCAAATTGCATATCACAAATCACGTTTCCTTCACATCAGATTATGACATAATTCATATTAAAAATAATTTTAAATTTTTTAATAAATATATATTTATACCAGTGACTAAATAAAATATAAATTTTGTAATTTATACAATAATAAAAACTAAAAAAAAAATAAAAATAATATAAATAATGAATCTCAAACAAGAAATAAATTAAAACTATATTAAATATCTCATTCAATGAGATTAAGATTAAATATGTTTTTAATTTTTTAACTTTCAATTAAAATTGAAAATAGTTTTTTGTCTTTAATTTTGGACTAGTTTTTTATATTTTAAAATAATTAATCATTATAATTAAATTTTATTAAATTTATTTAAAATTTCAATTATGCTTCTCAGTTAATATTGAAAAAATTGCATGAAACAATATAAACCATTTAAATATTATTATAAAATACATTTAAAATGTTAAATAAATTTAATAAATTTTGTTTAAAAAATTAATTATATATATTTTTAAAATTAAAAGACTAAATTGAATTAAAATTAAAAAAAATCAAATGTTTTTAGTAAAAATTAAGATAACATAACCATATTTAATCCATATAAAAATGAAGTGATTTAAAAAGCTTTCTTCTGCTGTCTCTCCCTCCTTTTTGGTTCTATTTTTTATTTCTCTGTTTCGCTTTTTTATTTAAAATCTGAAATGGTAGTTCCAACAAAACCTATAAGGTACAAGTTTGGTTATCTTTTGTAGTCCTCATTAATAGAAATTTTCCATTTTATCATTGTTTCAAATAATGACGGGTGTTAGCCAATGATTTTGGGATTATTGAAATTAAATATAATTTTAATATAATGTTTTATAACAAAATTTATCCATATTATATATAATAGTATTTTTCTAATAGTTATAATTATAATTTAATTGTATGTTTTTATATTATTTCATTGTACAGGTGTGTTTAATATCAATTACCTGTTAATTCTTTAAACCATTTTTGTATACTTTTATAAATTTTACAAAACTTACAATTTTGTGTAAATGTTTTATAATTGTTTTTGTATTCAAATTTTATTTTATTTGATCAAAATTTTCTTTTGAACAATTTGATAACTCAGTTATCGTAATGCAGAAAAATGTTTTGAATGAAGGATGTATATTAACATCATTATCGCATTAGGTACATAACTAATAAATTTGGTGATTTAAATAAAATTAGTATCATTTTAAGGGCAGTCCATTTACTCATTAATCTAATAGAACACAGTTGGAAGAATTAGGAATCACAGACTTATAAGTTTTAACCAATACATCTCAAACAACTTAACAACCATGCCTTTTAGATTTCACAACTTTTATAAAAACCACTTCCATTAAAAAATTATTTTATTTTTTTAAACTGTTAAAATAAATACTATTGTTATTAACTGTTAAAATTATTTGCTTGTTAATTTAATTTTAATAATCTCGCTTAATAGTGAACCAAGGGGTAAGATCTGTAGGATTAAAAATATATTTTATGTGATTATATCACGTTGTTATCATGTTATAATCCGTTATTATTTTATTATTCCTTTATAGTTATGACTAAAAATCAATTACTCTCTACTAAAAGATTTAAGAGACTAGCAAGTTGATATTTCTTTTATAATATTTTACAAGTTATTAACAAATGAAAACAATAGTTGATAACGATAACATCACGTCAACAATTTAGACATAATGGATTCACTAATTTAAGAATAAAAACCTATTGTCTAAAATATAACCTTTTTCAAAAGATTTGATTGATTTTGAGAGAAACTCAGCCATCTTATTATGATGGAAATTAAAAAAGGATTTATCTTGAATGTGAATGACTACTCCAATGTTTGCACAATTTTTGTTGCGTAAATAAAACTGTTCCTTTTGGTAACTACAAAATCTTAAATTTTGAATCTAAATTCGGACACGTCGCATATGGATAAGCCAAGCATTCTCCTTAAGAAAAAAAAATAATAATGAAAATGTAACATTTCCATTTAAAAGTAGTTTTAAAGTTGAGCTTATGGGATGAGTGGATTTTTTAAGTATTTATTAAAAGAAATTTAGAGTTTGAAGAAAAAATAATAAATATTTTAAATTTATAATTAAATTTTAAATATAATTATCTTTAAAATAATTTATAGGTTTAAAAAGTTAATATTTCTATAAAAATATAAATAATAAACTTTATAAAAATAAAAAAGATAAAATACTTGCACAAATAAAGTAAATTTTTTAAAATTATAAAAGATATACAAAAATATGTAAAGTTGATTTGTTAAAAATACAAATTAGTATATGAATATAATGAATGTAATGTGTTTAATCAATGTATTGGTAATCTTGTTCAATATGTATTGTTAGTCTTGTTTAGATACCTGTCTAATATGTATTGTTAGACTAATTTAATTAATATTGTTAGACTCGTCAAATTATTATATGACTAAAATTGTATTGTAAGACTCATTTAATCATAAAATAGATATAATCATGCAGTGTTTATTAATAAATTCATTTGATATATGTATAGACATAGGTATTTAAGATATACAGTTTAGATTAATACTTACCTCAAAATAACCGGTCAACCCACATAAGCGTCCTGCTGATTGCTTAAAACGCAAGAAAATTCTAGACGAACCAACACCAAATTAAAAACAGACCGAGTTTTTAGAACTCTAAATTCACCAAAAACAATAAAAGAGAGCTAAATGATACATGCATAACAATTTCTATGCATGATCATTGACCGAAGTAAAGAGGTAAAAATGAGTAAAAACTTACTTGCTCTAAAATAGAAATTAATCAGTTAGATTTGAAAACCTTAACGTTGTGATCTTCTAGACACCTCTTGTGATTTAGGAGCAAGAACATTTAGAAAAAAATAGAGAACTCTAGAAAATAATTAATGTATGAACAAACTCATATAATATTGTTAATATATTATTTTAACGTGAATACCTAAACTCATCTAATTAATATATAAACAAACTCATTTAAAATAAATATAAGAGATTATAAAATAAAACAAATGAATAAAACAACTTTCGTATTCATATAGCAATAAAATAAATATAAATAAAATAAAAATAAAAAATGTCAAATAATTAAAAACTAACTTTTAAAACATCTATCAACAAAGTAAAAATAAATAATAAAATTAATTTCGTAGTATTTTCTTTTCATATAATATAATAACACACATCAAAATAAAACCTCTATAAAATCTACTTACACATCACTAATTAAGATTAGGTAAAAAGAAAAAAAAAGTATATATATATATATATACACTACTTAAATAAACACGACTCACCAAAATTAAGTAAAAAATAGTATTGTGAGGCACCTAGTAAGTAAGATTTCTCTATAAAGTTCAGCATCATATAAACTTCACCACAAAATAAAATGTTCTCTTCACAAACAAGGGACTCGTGAGACACCGATTTATCTTTTCAAACCTCTCAAGCAAAATGAAAACAATAAAAAATATATTTTATCCATTTTTAAGATCACATAAAGATCTTTAGTCTACTTCAAGACTATTGAGAACCGAAGATATTTATTATTATTAGTGAGTGAGGCTATCTATCACTGTTGTGTATAATTAAGTTAGAGGCGTTTAGAATATTTCGTTATATACCATCAAACTTTTTTTTAACGTAAATTAACATAATATATAATAAATATAAGAGATAATAATGTGGGTCATTTATAAGTCTTCTTGTTGGTTGACTTTATATTTAATTTGATAAAAATAGGTTGAGGTAACCTGATCTGCACACGATTTTCGACTTTATAATTTTGATCTATCTTGTATAAATATTTGGTTTACATAATTTTTTTATAAAAACAACAAAAGTCTTTTATAATTTTTCAATTCTCAATTTTAATATCATATAAAACAAAATTTTACTTTAACAATTGCATAAAAAAATTAAAATACTATTTAAGTATAATTAAGATTCAAACAATAATATTTAAAAAAAAGGAGTGACCGACCTATATTTGAATCCATGTAGATTGCAAGTTTATACGAAAGAGACTTATGGAGACTAAGGTACTCAGATGTTTAGCTCACTACATTTTTTTAAAAAGGGAATGTGATGTGTATAAGCGAACATCAATTAATAAAATTTGTAATGGATATTAAATGAATTTTTTTAATGAATACTTAGTGTAATAAATATGACTATTTAATTATTTATTTGTTAATGGATAAATATTATTACATATATAACCTGCGGCTACTGCAATCTTTTAAAAATTATATTTTATTTGAGTATTTTTTTCTAAATCCAAGAAAGAGATTAAAATAAAATTATTAATAAAACAATATTGGTATGAACTGATTTTTTAAAATTTCACTTTATATATCTTATTTATTTTTATTTAGATCTATGAAATTGAAATTATTTTATATGATTAATTTTTAAAATTTATACCTTAATTCAACTCATTTAATTTACATTATAAGAAGACTCAATTTATTTACATTAATATTTTATTGATTAATTTGATTTGAATTATACTTAAAAATTAATTTTTTTCATCTTAGTTTAAATTTTAAAAGTTTGGTTTTATATAATTTAATTTAATTATATATATATATATATATATATATATATATATATATATATATATATATATATATATATATATATGAAAATATTTATGGATACCTGTGTGAAAAAAAGTATAATTATTTTTTCATAAATATTCAATAAATAATGAAGTGGGTAACATGATAATATTTTTAAATGTAACAAGTAGCAAATAGTACCTGTATCCAACTCAATCCATTATCATTCTTAATTTATTTCATTCTTCCATCTCTAATAAAAAATATTTTCAATAATCTTATTTCCATATAATAAATACAATCACATATAACAAAATAGTATTTCTTCTTAATGTGTGAATAGAGTAATTATAGAAATTTGTAAAATATATAACACATGATAAAAAGCTCCGTTCAATAGTATAATGTAAGATATCTCTTTAAAGAATTATAATTGCCCAAATCATTTTTATATAAACCGTCCATTTGAAAATTTTCTAATCGAATTTAGAACGCTGATTTTTATATCTAACCCAATTTATTTTGTTGATAAATAAATAAACTTGGCAAAACGCTTAATGATATTCTAAAATAAGCATTAGAAAATATTCATAAAAAGATTTCGCTTGTCAATGTATTGTAATTAACAATGAATTAATTTGTTATCGTGATACTCTAACAAATACATACCGCTCAATTTAAGGAGAACTGATTTACATAATTTTAATAATTTTGAATTCTAATCCGTGGAGTAACGTATTTGTAAAAAAGTTATTAAAAAACATTTTTTATATTAATAAATTTTTTTAATAGACTATGTGTCATTTTTTTTAGTTGATTAAGTAATTTTGAAAAAAAAGATTGTTAAAAGACTCTTCCAGATATCATAATATTTCAATTCTAAATTCGTGGAGTCACATCATAATTTCAGATATAAAAGAAGTAATCTAATCCTAATGATATTTATTAAAATGAACATTTTAAAGTAAAAATAATAATGGAAATTAGATAAAAAAAAAAAAAAGTAGACAGTAATGAAAATAGAGAGAGAAAATGATTGGCAACTATCATCTAAACTAAACTGACGACATTTATTTGCCAGCCTGCCACTTTAACCGATTTGCCGTGGCTTCCTGGGTCAACACGTAATAAATAAATAAATAAATAATAAATAAATAAATGGACAGTGCATCATACGCTGCTCCAACTATAATGTATTGCATCGTTTAGTTGTGAAATAAATAATGTGTTTTCTTAAATAAAAGTTTTATTTTTTCATGAAATTGTTTGTGAGCTATAAATTTTGGCCTCGTGTAAGTTTGCATATTGATTTTCTAAAATAATTTTTTTCTACAATTAATAGACTAAAGATTTTTAAATCTTTTTTATAAGAGCCTTTATATTATATATATATATATATATATATATATATATTATGTATGTGGTCTTTAGTTCCTCTCTTCAACTTGCTATTGCACCAAATAATAGTATATACTCCACACCAACTAAAAAGAGCAATTGCATTCACACACTCATCCATTATCTACTCCACACTTATGAAAAAATAATTTTATAAATAAGTGAAATATAATTCATGTTTATAGTGTACACAATTTCTTAATTTTAAAATGTATTTTTTTCACCTATTTTAAACTTTATTTTAACTTAATCTGAAAAAAAAAAAGTTACAATTGAGTAATAATAGTATTTAAAGTTGAATACTCGAATGTGTAATAATTTAAATTTAATCAGTATTAGGATTCTTGAGACTGTTCCTCGGAATATAATGTCAATGTCATTATGCATAACAACGTTTATAATAAATACGTGACTTTTCTAAAGCTATATATCCAGTTTTAATATATGAAGAAAATTAATAAACAAGAATAATGATACTTAAATGTGATATAAACACACTATATATTTTTCTTTGATACATTTTTGCAAAAAGCAATATATTTTGTCGATTATCAAAATCTTAATTCATTAAGATTTTGTAAGGAATTATAAGACTAAGCAAAAACAACTTAATGCCTAAGAATATATTAAATCTTTTGTATATCCATCATTATCAAAACTATATTTATCGTTGTCGCAGCCAAATTTGTTAAAATTGAAATTAAAATTTTTTAATTAATTCTTTTTCTAGGGAGGCTTTTATGTGTGCACGCATGCAAATAATAGATTTTCTTCGTTTGAGAGAGTTCAAGATTAAAATACACAAGACATTTGACTCCTCATTAAAAAGTCATAGAAGTGTTTTAAGTGCTTATGTGATTTTATTTTTTAATAATTTACTTGTATTCGTCAAAAATAACTTTATCTAATCTAAAAATATAATATGAATATAGTCGAAAGGAAGAATAAACAATGATTTTGAAGATTTGACACAACTACGTTTTCTTTTTAATTCAAACACTAAATTTGATTTTTTTTATTAAAGATTTAAATAAGGTTGTAATTTCTAAATTTGAAAGAAAAATTAAAACTCATTTATATATTAAATTTTAATATATTTTAGTTCATAAATTTTAAAACTAAATGAATAATCTTTCAATTATATTTAATTATTTTGAAGTATTAAATTACGAGTTTGAATATGACAAACCGTATAAATAAATAAAAGTCTAATTTGTCATGTCAAAAGATTTAATGTAAATATGCAATATAGTTATATTTATTTTTAAAATATTGTTGGATCTATTAAGAAGGAGGTTGAATGGAAAGATACAAACATCAATGAGATACGGACTCAACCATATAAAGGACTGACACCATTCTCTACTCAAAACCGTAAGACAATGAATTAATGGATCTTTCATTTTTCATTTTTATATAGTGTTTTGCTTTATAATCTATATTCAATGTGAGACTTAAACTCATACTTGAATTTCCAACAAATAATATATCTATCGAATTTAACAAATAAAAAAATAACAGTGGAATTGAGTTAAAAAAACTATATCGCTTCATAGTGAGGGCATTTTGATGCATGAAAACTTTGGGTGGAATAAGAAAAAGGGCACTGTGCTGTAACAACCTAGGAACTTCAAACCTTCCTAAGCAAACAATAACATATTAGTGATGTTCATGAGGTTACCTTTTCTGTTCTTCCCGCTATCTGGCAATAGCTAATCTATTGGAAGGCACTGTTTAAACTCAACACTGTTACAACAACTCACCAAACAAATCTTCCTTCAATCCTATGCTGACCATTGAAACTCTGCATGTCAACATGCTACTATTCACATTTCAAGGCTGTGAAAAGGAGAATGAAGGAATAGCAGCAATACAACTTCACTACCCAACTTTTGTTTAATTTCATTTTTACTCATTTTAATATCTCTCTCTCTATATTTTATATTTATCACATGTATTAGTTTTTTTCTTTATTTTTCTATACGCTTAACTTTTTCTCATAATTTTTGCAATTATAATACGCGGTTTGTCTATCTGTTTGTGGTGCTTATTAATTTCAGAGTACGAAAAGGGTTGTTTTTATAGGTCTATTATCAGTAAGGCAAATTTCTGAAAGGTATTGAAACTTGTTTAGGAATTGAATTCTAAACAGAATTGTTTTATATCGAAAATTAAATTAAATCCCTGACCACGTAACATACATGTGATCTTTCACTCACCTTTTCTCTTGGACTGCAAGTCATGAATGATGGTTGTCATTCATATGTTCCAGTAAATTACCTCATTAACAGGACTGCATTAAATCAGTAAAATACAATACACGTTGATAAAGTATTAAATGAACGATATATATAGTCAATGCTCTACTGTTTAGAACTTTTGAATGGTCAATGTTATCTTTTCGAATAATCAACATTATCCTTGCCATGGACTTCAGCACCATTAATGTGAATACAAATTGGACAGGCAAAACACACACACGTATATATATATTTTCCACTTAAATAAAGAAACACCAAATTCAAAATTTGTGAATTAAGGTTCTTTTACACATCCGTTGGGGTTTAAACACCGCATTTTTCATATCTCCATCCGCTGAGCGAATTTCAAATCGAATTGACTAAGTGAAATATTTCAATTCACTTCATCTATACCTTAAAATTGTTTTGGATTATATAAAGAAAAAAACTATACCTCAAGTTGACACATTTAACAATCTAAAACTTGTTTCCAAATATATACATATCTAATTCAACTATCAAATATCATAAAATAATATGTATAATTCTATATGACCAATTATCATCCCAATTTGCAAAGCTCTTTCATATAACTTATCGTTTGCTTAACTTAAATGAAACTTGAGGTTAAAGATTAAAAATTTCATTCAACCTAAATGGTTCACACCACTACATAACCCTTCTAAATTAAAACCTAAGCTAATATAATTATAGTAGTGAAACATAATTTATACATTTTAAATTCTAATCCAAACCAGTAAACAAACCAAATAAATATTTATCTATGAACCATACAACCTCCTTACACGCATTATTGAGACAAACTCATTATGAAAATAATGAACTGATCTCGCGGACAAAAAATGAAAAAAATATAATAACTTTCACAGAATGAAGTTTGGATGTTAAAAGAAATCAGGTGAAAGAATAAAATTGTGAGGTTAAAATTAGAAAATTGGAAGTACTATCTGGCATAAAACATAATAACTGAGGAGGGGTTTTAGTGTATATATTAAAAAGAAATATTTAAAAAAAAAAAGAATTTGGATCCAAATATGTAATATTTCCCCGAAAGGCAGGAAAGTGTTATGGGTAAACTCATTTGGAAGTTGGTTGTATCTACACAAGAGCGTATTAAAATGTATAGTTAAATGATGTTTAATTAAAGGTTGGAGGTTCTGACAGATGGCTTAGATATATTTGGTGATGATGAGTTGGTTGGTTGGATGGAGAGATAGAGGTGTGGTGCAGTTCTGGTTCTGGTTCGTGTTTGATTAAAATTGATGATAGAGAGAATAAGATAAGAGGACGGAGAGGCAATTAATTAATTTGGCGTTGAGAGGAGAAAATAATGATGAAAAGGAAGAGAAGTAAATGAGAGAAAGTTTTCTTACGGGTGTTAGGGTTTAGTTAGACGTCGAAGGGTGGAGTTATGAAAATTAATACCAAGTTAAGTGAGCGTTGAGTGACGTGAAGTGTTTCATTAACTGCTCTCATCTGCCCCCTTTGAGACCTCAGGGACCCTTCGCCTTTAAAACCTCACCACCCTCTACCCTCTCTTATTATCATCATACCTTCTTCTTCTTCTCTTTCTTCCTCACTAATTCAACATGCCTCCAGTGTTGCCGGATTTCTCCAACTCTGTCAAGCTCAAGTATGTCAAACTTGGCTACCAATATCTTGTCAACCACATTCTCACCCTCACTCTCATTCCCATCATGATTGCCATCTCCGTTGAGGTTCTTCGTTTGGGCCCCGACGAGATCCTCTCCCTTTGGAACTCCCTCCACTTCGATCTCGTCCAAATCCTCTGCTCGGCCTTCCTCATCATCTTCATAGCCACCGTCTACTTCATGTCAAAGCCTCGCACCATCTACCTCGTTGACTATGCTTGCTTCAAACCTCCCGTAACATGCCGTGTTCCTTTTGCTACCTTCATGGAACACTCCAGACTCATCTTGAAGAACAACCCCAAGAGTGTCGAGTTTCAAATGAGGATTCTAGAACGTTCTGGTCTCGGCGAAGAGACCTGTCTCCCTCCCTCCATTCACTACATCCCTCCCAAACCCACCATGGAGGCTGCCCGAGGTGAGGCCGAGCTTGTTATTTTCTCCGCCATGGAATCTTTGTTCGCCAGAACTGGCCTCAAGCCCAAGGACATAGACATCCTCATCGTTAATTGCAGCCTCTTTTCTCCCACTCCTTCCTTGTCTGCTATGGTCATCAACAAGTTCAAGCTCAGGAGCAACATCAAGAGCTTCAACCTCTCCGGCATGGGTTGCAGTGCTGGCCTCATATCCATTGACTTGGCACGTGACCTTCTTCAAGTCCACCCCAATTCGAACGCCGTCGTCGTCAGCACTGAGATCATAACTCCCAACTACTACCAGGGCAACGAGCGAGCCATGCTTCTTCCAAATTGCTTGTTCCGAATGGGGGGTGCTGCTATTTTGTTGTCGAACCGTAGGTCCGAACGTAGGAGAGCCAAGTACAGGTTGGTACACGTTGTTCGAACACACAAAGGTGCTGACGACAAGGCCTACCGTTGTGTGTTTGAGGAGGAAGACAAAGAAGGGAAGGTGGGGATTTCACTCCAGAAGGATCTCATGGCTATTGCAGGTGAGGCTCTCAAGTCTAACATCACCACCATGGGTCCTCTTGTGCTTCCGGCTTCCGAGCAGTTACTCTTCCTTCTCACTCTCATCGGGAGGAAAATCTTCAACCCCAAATGGAAGCCTTATATTCCTGACTTCAAACAAGCGTTTGAGCACTTCTGCATCCACGCCGGTGGGCGTGCTGTGATCGATGAGTTGCAGAAGAATCTTCAGCTTTCTACTGAACATGTGGAGGCCTCTAGAATGACCCTGCACAGGTTCGGAAACACTTCCTCTTCTTCTCTCTGGTACGAGCTGAACTACATTGAATCAAAGGGAAGGATGAAGAGAGGAGATAGGGTGTGGCAGATAGCGTTCGGGAGTGGGTTTAAATGCAACAGTGCTGTGTGGAAGTGCAACAGAAACATCAAGACACCTGTTGATGGGCCTTGGTCTGATTGCATTGATCGTTATCCAGTCCACATCCCTGAGATCGTTAAGCTCTAGGGGGAGAATCGAATCAAAGAACGAAAAAGAAAGGAAAAAAAGAAAAGAAATCGGTTATTAATTTGGTTTCAGTATGAAATGGATGAGTACTCATGACCCTTCTCTGCTGTAGCCGAACCACAGATCTCATTTCTCAGTCATATTGGTCATTTTATCATATCATATCATATCCCACTTTTTATATATATATATTTGTTTTCCCCTTTTTTTCCTGTTTATTTTCCAAACAATTACAGGGCCTCTAGTGAATTTGCATAGACATAGCCAACAGGGGTTATGTATGTGTTTATTCATGAATAGGTGCAACATGTAAGGGATACACAGTTGAATTTCAAGTTTGTATTTGCTTGGACTATTATTGAAAGCTTGTAATTAGGACTTGAAAAATGTGATTAGAAGTGTTTTGCTTGTTGTTGTCGGCGAGATTCAATTAAGTTTCGTTACGAATGAGCAAAATGTATTTAGCAATAAGATTGTCGGGTTGTGTGCGAGGAATGTTACATTTAAGAGACCATATTGATTGTGTTGTGATTGTGCGCCAAAATAATGGCGCCTGCCATTGATTAGTAACACCTACCATTCCCAATCATAAAATTTCATTCGGATACGCAGTTGGCAGGTCCTCCTTTTCTTCCGATATGGTTGTTTTCAATTACTCTGGCGTTTGGTAGCGTGCATGCAATAAATTGATGGTTCCCTTGCTTTACTCACTGCCTTTTGTCACTGTTGGCAGTGGGAGTCGTTCACGGGGTCCATGTTTGGTTATTCAGGGATGGTGGGTATGAACAACTGTTTATTGCTAGCTTTTGCACTCAACCAAGTTAAATTTGCGTTAATCTTATCAAACATTTATTTACGACTTTACGTGAAAATGAAAACTCAGAATCTCAGCTGCCACTGGCACTTCAAAAGGGTCTTTATTTATAGATTCTGAATTCTGGAGACTTTGACAGAACATGATTTCTGACTATATGGACAAGCATACTTTCTGTTATATGTTTTCAACATTGCAACCTTATGAAATATTGTGTTAGGAGACAGTGATCAGTGAAGAGTCAACTTTGAACAGAACTTAGAAATTGAGGAATTGTATGTATAAGCAAATGATGTTAGGAAAATAAGAAGGAGAAAGTGAACATCTAGGAATTACTCTTAATTATGATCCTTTTTGTGGTAATTTTGTGGAAGCAACAAAGAATGATGAATAAGTGAAGTAAAAGATTATATACGTATTTGTACGTGATAGCGAGCATGCAATATTGCAGCAGAATGGTTTGTCTTTTCTTTAATTAAGCAGCATCTGATTGACTGTTATGGTGGCTATTTTCTCTTATCTTTGTTGGGGAAAGAAGGTAAGTGTGATCGAGAATAGAAAGTGCTGGTAAGTTACGTACGTGGGTAGAAATTAGAGATTGGTGAAAAGTGAAGTTGACGATGCATCCACCAAACTTTTCAAGACTCATAAAAGATGGGAAAGGCTACTAAGTCGGCTAGCAGAAATAGCAGAAATAGAAGAAAGCCAAAACAAAACATGATTGAAATTAATACAGCTTTGTTAGTTCAAGAACGTGACTCACGCAATTATGGTTATGAACTGGCAGGTCTCCCTCCGAGGAGCAACGCCATTCATTACCAAGCTCCCCTTTACTATTCAACTTTTTTTCATCAAATTACTTCTTTCAAACCAAGATTAAATTTTGATGTTACGTATAGTTAAATTTTACAATATATTTGTAAAATAATTAGTTTTGTCCTATTATACATAACATATTAGAAAGACTTTTTGCTTATATACTAAAGAACAAGCCTGTGATGATGGGTTTGATTCTTAACTCCTTTACTTTCCATAGTCATTCAAATAAACCTTAAAAGGAAGTATCGGATTTGTTCATGCTCGGCCTCTAATCATGTCATGTCGCTCCTCGTGTCTATTAATGCCGTTTTTGTTAGTTGGACTTTTTTTGTGCCCTTTTATACCAAGAAAAAGAGACGAAAATGAAAAATTTGCAATTATTAAAGTATATTTTGAAACAGCTGTGTATAGATTCAGCTACCACGTACGATATTGACTGCTCTGGTGCCAAATTTATAGCTCGAATTTGAATTTTGATTGATCGAGAAAGTACAGTGTGGACAAAATAGTTATGCGACGTCTTAATTTGTTTTATCCTCTTTCTCTCGGACTGGGTAATCATAACTCTAGTTAAATGACAATTCTTTCGTCTTAAATTGATGATTGTTAGACTAGGTGAAAGTAACCACAACTCTAATTAAATGACAATTCCTTCGTCTTAAATTGAGTGCTTGTTAGACTAGGTGAAAGTAATTACATAGTCTTTGTTTGCATCAATTTCCTGTTAAAGGATATTAGGAAGATCAGATTTGTACGGACTGTGATTGTTTGCATTGACCGATTTGCGAGGATGTATATTGTTGGATTATTCTCTCCTTTCGTCTTGTCTTTTTTTAATAGATTTGGAATTGACAAAGAGATTTTTACTAAAATATCCCTATTTAAAATTAAGTTTTATTAATGATCGTGTATAATTTTGTTATGCATGGAATCAATTATGTTATACATGAAATCGATTTCACAATTTTTGACGCTTGCAGGTACTGTGTTTGATGAAATTCACAGAATGGTGCAGCTTGCTGGTCCTGCTTAGTTTCGTCGTATATTATTTAATGGTTAAAAGGGATATAATAATTAATAATAATAATAATAAATGATAATATTTTTTATATTATTCATAAATATTATTAATGGTAATTTAATAATTTTCAATTTTTATCTATTAAAACATTTTTTAAATTATTATATTAATTAAATTTCTCACAAAATCTCATAAATTTTTATTTTCAAATTTATTCTCGATCATCTTCAAATTTCATTAAAAAAACAAGACACAGTTACTTTCAAAATCTTTCGAATCTATCCACTAATCTCTCAATTTTTTTCACTAAAGTAAACACAGTTTAAAGAATTTCAATCCATAGATATAAAAAAATTTAAGAATTGAATTTAATTGTATAATTTTAATAAATTAAATTAAACTCGTCAATTTAATTTAATTAAATTGATTGAATTATTATAAATAGATGTCTCGTTTTAGAATATATTTTCCAATAGAGAGTTATTGCATAGTTTAGTTTAATAATTTTATTGGAAAATTTCAACTTTTAAAACCAAAATTAATATAATAACTGAGTTCAATTTAAAAAAAGAAGAAGATAATTTACTTTTTTGTATAATTAATGTAAAATTAATCAATCCTACTACTGTGGCAAAACATAAGTACTGTATTCAATATAATTTAGTTTCTAATAAAAAAAGTTAACATGTCAACTTTGAAGATGTGAAAGTGTATTGACCTAATAAATCGTTTTTTCTATTACGTTGATTGTAAATGATTACACGATATGCTAATAAACCATAAAAAGTGTGCAGATGCTGTATAATCAAGAACTTTGTAAGATCTTTCTTTCTTGGAAATACAAGTGTTAGTTCAAATTTAGAATTACGAAATTGACCGTATAAAAAATAAATGAGATTTTATGTTGAAAATGTTATTATTCATTTATATAGATTAAAATCAAATAACATGTGTAATCTCTTTATAATGATCTTTTTCTGAAAAGAAAAAAAATAACTCATCATTGTTGACAAACCACTAATAGTGATGAAAAACAAAAGGCTGAATCAAAGAACCGTAAACTAAAATCTTATCACACAAAAGAGATCAGAGCTCAGAAGTTATCGAAACAATATAAATAAATGAGGAAAAAAAACACTGCGTACATTAAAAAAAAATATCAAAGTTCTCAAAATTATTTTTGGAAATAGGTATATGTAACTTGTAAGATCAATATCAAAAGAACTCAAACAGAATATTAACAAAACAAAGAAACCCAAGTACTAATGTACCTTTAAGATAAAGTAATTGCTGAATTGACTTAAAATGACAATAACATACATTATACGTATAATAAATTACGTAGTGATGTTTTGTAACTAGAGAAGCAGTCCATCACGGATTTGAGTCATATTGAGTTTGAAAAAAATATAATTTTTTTTATGTGAGTTAGTTTTCAACCCGACTCATTTAGAATCCAGTTCATCCAGTGAGTCGAGTTGACTCACCAATCCACCTAATTTAATTTAATTATTTATTATTTTGTGCTTCAATATTATTAGTTAGCATATGGAGATAAAAAAAAGATGTTTCAAGAGAGGAAATCTTATAAATTTATCTATTCAAGACACTAATATTATAAATTAACAAGTGATACAAAAATTATCAATATTCAAAACTTATTTGTTCCCCTTTTGTGCTTGTTTTTTAATTATGCTTAGATTGTATAATATTTTTTTATTTATTTTGAATTGTCTACGAAGTTTAATATCATTTTAGAGTGAAATTTATTTAGAATTAAAAAAAATTATAATTTTTTTATTTTTAAAAAAACTTTATAATTAAGTGAGTCAACTTGTTTAACTCACCAATCCGTCATGGGTCGGACCAGGTTCAAATTTTTTTAGCTCGCTAATAAGTGAACCGGGTTGGATTGACTCACTAAGTGACCAACCCGTGGTTAGAGGAGTCGGGTCAAACTGGATTACTCGTTTTGACCGCTCTAAAGTTGTGTTACTTTTTAAATAGAAGAAATAGCTAATGAAATGGACGAAAAAGGATATAAAGAATGAAGATGCTATGTACAATTAAAATAACAAAGATGGGGTGTAAAATAAAATTTCAAAGAATAATGAAGTTCGATAAAAAAGATGGTCTTTTTTTCTGTAGTCGTTAGCCCACTTTGCCAAACGTAGATCCAATCAATCTCATGCGGGCTTAGTAGAAATGGGTCAAACGAACTACCTTTTTGTTTCTTTATGTTTTGGGCTAATTGAGTCTTCGGAAACCGATTATATTAAAAAAAAAATTCCGACATTGAGGCTTGAGTCTCGTGAAGATAACAGTACTACAAAATTCAATCCAAGATAATAAACTCCAACGTACTGATAAACGGGAGTGTTTCATCTACACTTCCAACATTTCATCCTACACCTCCAAAAATTTCATTTTTAATCTTCTGACATTTATACCTTCAACTTTTCTAAAATATTTATTTCTTAATAAATATATTTTTATTTTTTTTCTCTTATTAAAGTTAAAGACACTTTAATAAATATTTTTTATTTTTTCTCTTTCTTATTAAAATCAATCTACACCACTTTAGTAATAATCTAATTTAATTTAAAATTTAATAATATAATTTTATATTTTAATAATTATTAAAATATGATTTATAGGATAATAATAGTTATATTAAATATATAAAAATCAAATAAATAAAATAAAAGTAATAATAATAAAAATAAAAAATAAAATAATAATAACAATAATATAAAATTTGATTTAACATATTCAAATATATTAAATTATATTAAAATATTACAATAAATTAAAAAGTTATTAAATTTTAAATAAAAGCAAAATTTTTAAAAACTTATTTATTGAATACCGTAAAATATGTTAATAGTTTTTATTTAAAATTTAATAAATATTTAATTTAACTTGAAAATTATAATATTATTTATTATATTTTTATATTTTAATACTTATTAAAATATAATATATAGTTTTATAATAGTTTTATTAAAATTACTAAAATAATAATAATAATAAAAATAAAAATAATATTCAAAATCACATTTAATATATTTAAATATGTTAAATTATATTAAATTATTAAATTAAATTAAATAATTACTAAAATTAAATAAAAAACAAAATTTTAAAAAGATTTTTAATCGGATATCCATATTCGATTCATATATTATCGGATTTTATATCCCATTAACAAATTTTAAATTTATTTTTTATTTAAATTTTAATAATTATTTAATTAAATTAATATTTTAATATAAATAATATTTTAATAATTATTAAATTAAAAAAATATTATAAATAATAGTATTATTTTTAATTAAATTTAATATTTATTAAATTTTGAATAAAAAACTATTAACATATTTTACGGTATCTAATCAATAAGTTTTTAAAAATTTTGTTTTTATTTAAAATTTAATAACTGTTTAATTTATTGTAATATTTTAATATATTTGAATATATTAAATCAAATTTTATATTATTTTTATTATTATTTTATTTTTTATTTTTATCATTATTACTTTTATTTTATTTATTTGATTTTTATATATTTAATATAACTATTATTATGATATAAATCATATTTTAATAATTATTAAAATATAAAATTATATTAAATAATATTTAAATTTTAAATTAAATTAGACTATTATTAAGATGGTGCAGAGAGACTTTAATAAGAAAGAGAAAAAAATAAAAAAGTATTTATTAAAGTGTCTTTAATAAGAGCGAAGAAAATAAAAATATATTTATTAAAAAATAAAATTTTTAGAAAAGTTAGAGGTGCATATGTTAAAAGGTTAAAAATGAAATTTTTGACGGGATGCATGATGAGATGTTGGAGGTATAGGATGAAACACTCATTAAACGATATAATTATAAGAAATAGTGACCATAATGTTATAATGTTATAGTTATATTTTTTTATGTATATAATTTGTTTGAGTTTGTTCCATTACTTCAATTTTGCGAGCTTAATCCTTTTGTTCATTTTTATTTATTTTTATATCCAACATTTTCTTAAGCGATGAATTGCATTATAATTTTTTCCATGAAAAAATATCTTTGAAAATATAGCATTAATCTAGAAAAAAACAGATCAATTCGTGAAATATATCTGAAACATAACTCACTCTAGACTCTTTAATTTTATTCAAATCAAGACTTTTCAATTACACGTTTCTACTGGAAAATAATAAAAGAAATTGACTCCTTACAGGTGAACACTTTAGTATTGCTCTGACTTGTTTTTTAACATTGAATAAGTTAGTTCAGTTGGTATTCATGTATAGTGCTTTTAAATTGAGGTTTAAAAATTTCTAAGAGATGAAAACTAATTATTTTAGATCGAATGAATATTTAGTGATTATACATAATTTTTTGGTTTTGTATAAAATCATCCCTAAATAATAACACGCTTAAATACGGATGGTAACGAGTCGGGTCGGGCACGGGTAGTGTCTACCCGCAACCCGACCCGCCGGATAAAATCGTACATATTACCCGACCCGCTGTCTGTCGGGTACCCGTTTAAAAAATACCTGCGAGTATTTTAAAACCCGCAGGTACCCGCAAAATATTAAAAAAATATATTTAATACATTTTAAAAATAAAATTTAAATAAAAATACAAATATATATATATATATATAAATTAAATGTAAATTAAAATTTAATTTTAATTAAATTTAAACTAATAAAATATAATTTTATTTTATTTTTAATTAAATTTAATTAAAAAATATATAAATTATTTATTTTTTAATCTTTTGCAGGTAACGGATACCCGCGAGGCGAGTAGTATACTACCCGTACCTGACCCGTTTAGAAGCAAGTATTAAAATATTCGCTACCCGTTATCCGCGGATAGTTACTACGCGCCGCGATTTTACCCGCGGATACCCGTGCCCGCGGGTAAAATTGCCATCCTACGCTCAAATGTTATGAAAAAAAAAGAGAGGAGAGTAATAGACTAATTATAAAAATAAATTATAAAATAAAGCGTAATTAATAATTTAATAGATTTATTAATTAAGTTGGTCGCGAAAATGACTCTAATAAAAAATTGTCATAAAGGCATTGACATTTTTGCCCTTTCCACATTTGATTTACTCTGAAACAACGGAACAAATATCTTTCTCCCTTTCCGTCTCTTAAATTTTTTGAGAGTGAGTGTTTCTGTCTCTCCGTAGAGAAATTATAAAGCAAATATTATTTCTAAAGTTTAATCGAATGTATTTTTTTGGTAAAGTTAATGATTTTTTATTTTTGCCTAAAGAACAGCGTGAAATACATAGAGAAAATGCCAGATTTGCAAAAGTTGGTAATTTATTGGTAAGAGACAGAAGTTTACATTTTTGAAGGATGTTGTAAAAAACGACAAGGTAATAAAAAAAATGTAGTTGGTTAATGTGTATTTATGTTTTAAGGTGTAGATTTGAGTATGAAGTATCTGAGAGAATAAGATTCGAAATTGACACGTGATAGGGAAGAAGATGGGAATGGTATTGTCGTTATCAGCCCCAGGAATATATTTCTCCATCACAATTCCTTCTCTATGCTTGCCAAATTTTGCATTTCACACTCCATTTTTTACGTTGGAGTCATTCATGTTTCAGAATTCCTAACTCTCTACATCACTGTCCCTTCTTCCACTCTTTCATAATTCCCAAATCCTTATCCATATTACTTTCCATGTCACTGTATATAATTACATCCATTCCTTTTTCTCTTTCTCTTTTTCCATCACTATTTTCACTGTCACTTATACAAAAATTATTGTTCTTTTATATTATTTACTATATTATGTGCCTTTTTTTTAATAACAGATTCAGTTCATTCAAGTAAACTTATGTGGGATTCATCCTGTGATAAAAGAAAAGCACGATTCCGATATTTTCCACGCTATTAGAACATAAGATAATACCATGTTTTAATACTTAAAAATATCTTCACAAAAAGAAAAAAATTACTATAATAATTTTTAAAAATATTTAGTTATGCTTTGTTGATTTAATTTTCTTGTTTCTATCTTATAACTTAACTGTCTTATTCTTTATTATTACGGATAATTTCTTTAAAAAATATAACGATAACAAATACTTATATATAATCATCATATTTCTCTAACCGTTTAAAATAATACTTTTCTAACCTAATTCATGCCAAGTAATCAAACTTGGAATGATTTTTCAACTTTGAACCTTACATCTTTAGTGTTTATCCATATACAAGGAAAAATTCCTTCTTATGCCATTCTTTTCAAACACCCAACCGATTAATATAACACTTTCTTTCTTTGTCTGATATTGGACAATGTTCAAGTTTTTCTTACATAAATTAAGAAAAACAAGTATTTCAAAACAGAACTTCATCTCTTCTGATCCACTCACGCCATCAGGTAATTTCTCATTCCAAAATAGCAGTCTTCTGACATTCTTATATCGTAACTAAGAAACATTCCACTGTTAAATTTCAATAAACAAATAATCTTATCTCTTAATCACTTGTATTTCTGTTTAATAGAAGTTTTTCTATATCTAAACTCTCAACAATATAATTTTTAATTTCTAATCACACAAAATTTAAAAATAGAAAACACGTTTATTAATCTCAAAAAATTAGGTGGATGCATGGTATCAATCCTAATGAATCTTTGAAAAAGTTCATTTTAGGAGGCTTCCCAGGAATTGAAAAAGAAGCCTCGGTCTTTAAACTTTTCTCTTAGATGAATTAAGACTAGGATTAAGATAAATATGATCTTAATATAAGATCTTAATTAATTTTTTTAAACAAATATAATTTATGTACATATAAAATTATATATTTTATTAGATAGTACAATATATTATAATTTTATTATATTTAAATTAATATTTTTTATATCATATTTATTATTATGTTATTAAATAAAATATATAATATATAATATATAAAATATAATTTAATATAATTATTGACTATAATCTATTTATTAATTATATAATTTAAAAAATTATAATATTTAATAAAATAATACATTTGTGATAAAGTTTCAAACATGACATAATAAATATGAAATCTAACCAAATTGTAAAAATATTAGATTAATTTTAAAAAAATTTATATTAAAGTTTTTTTTATAATTACTATATATATATATATATATATATATATATATATTATTAGAAGAGAATAAATAATTGGTAGAATTTAAGTTATATATTAAAAAAATAAATAAAATAAACAAATGTAATAAAAAAATTCATAAACTTGTTATTCATAAATTTTAGAGCTGATGGGTCACAATCCGGGTCAACCCGGCCTATCACGGGTTTGAGCCGGGTTGGGTTTGAAAAATTACATTTGTTTTATGCGAGTCAGATTTAAACCCAGCTCATGCGGGTTGAACCTGTGGTAGGCCGGGTTGGCCCACCAACCTACCTACCTAATTTTATTTTATTAAAATTTAATTTTAATTTTATAAAAAAATATTTATTATTTTGTTTTTGCTTGAAAAAATTATTTAAGTTCCTTATTTTCAAAATTAATTAAACACCCATGTTGGGAGTGAAATTTGTTTAGATTTGAATTATAGAAAGTTTGTAATTTTTTTTATTTAAAAAAATTGTAATTAAGTGAGCGAGTGAGCCAATCCGTTTACCCACCAACCTGTGGTGGGTCGGGCCGATTTCGAATTTTTCTGACTCGCTAATAAATGAGCTGGGTTGGGTTGACTCACTAAGTGATCAACCCGTGGTAGACCGGACCGGGTCGGGCCGGGTGGCCCGTTTTGACAACTCTAATAAATTTATTATTTTAAAATTTCAAATTGAGATGTCGTATTTAGTTGAGTCAGATTTAGATGAATTTTTCGGACAATAAAATTAAATGATTATCTTATATAAACAAATAATCAAGTTTATTAAAACTATTATAAAGTCTACGTTAGTCTGATTAAAATATTTTATATAATTTTCTAACAAATTAAAAATACTTAATTTATCATAAATTAAAAGTTAATTATAGTTTTTTATTTAAAATGAATATTTAAAAAAATGTTCACGGACTGCGTATAAGACATTTATGGATATTTTTATTTCAAGAAAGGTTTTCTAACTTCAATATATGTATATGTAGATGAAGAACAAATTAAATGATACGACCAAATGGACGTTGGTAATCCAAAACCTTATAGTTTGCACGTTTTCTGCAAATATTACATGATTAGAAAATAAAGTTTATAATATGTTTATTTATATTTAGTAAATTCATCAAAGAAGCAAGGTTGTTGTTAGATAGAAGTAAGGACTGTGACATGGTTTATTAATAATTTCTAAATAAAACGTTTTAGTGCGCGTGACATGTTAATTTGTTTGGCATCTCCCCAAGTTGGGAAAAACATGATTATTGTCTAATCAATTGTCTCAAGGGACTTGACCAAATAACCCGATCTACTAGGATGCCTCACATTTGTGGTTGTTTCCAGATAAAGATGTTATTATCCAAAATTAAGGGGATGGAAGTCATGTATACACACTCAGCAGCAAGGAGGTGTAGACAAATCGAAGTAGGGTATAGATTTAGCTGGCGGGACTGCATTGGCTACGCTCTCGCACTGAACGAAATAGATATAATTGGTAAAATGCCAGAAAAGTGAATGGGGAAGAAGAGAAAAGGATGAAGGGGACCACAGAACAAAAGTCTTACCCTTTTAACGTCACTGCGAGGCTGAGGCAACAGAAACTACCAAATCTATCTCACTCAGATATTTCTAGCAAGACGGGAGTGGATTAACTGTTTTTTGTTTCTGATATACGATTAAATTTTGAAAAGCCCATGCTCATCCACAGGGCAAGTGGGTCACCACGAGAAATCGCTCTGATTAGAAATCCACCCAATAAGAAACCAGAGAATAGGATGAACTTTCCATGTTCTACCAATGAAAAATCAGATAAGGCGTTCCACCGTGGACCCCAAAGTTCACTCCCTTTCACTGTTAGAGGTCCCAAAAGTGCAAACCCAAACAATCTCTCCCTGTTAAATGGAATGCAAAAGCGTCTCCTGTGGGTCACCGTTCACACTCACACCCACCCTTTTTTCATCAAAATCATAATCATTGTATTGTATTCCCTCCTCTGTAGCCAAACCCACACTGTAACCAATCCTCCCGTTTCATATCTGCCTTCAAATTTTGTTTGAGTCTGATGAGTACGGCAAAGAACGCGGCAAACGCGGTTGGAGGCAAAACCGCAAGAGCATGCGACAGCTGCATAACCAAGCGGGCACGTTGGTACTGTGCTGCCGATGATGCTTTTCTCTGCCAAGCTTGTGACTCTTCGGTTCACTCCGCCAATCCTTTGGCTCGCCGACACGAAAGAGTCCGCTTGAAAACGGCGTCGTACAGGTCCACCGACGAACAACAACAACAACAACAACCTCCCACGTGGCCCACTAAGAAAGCTCGAACGCCCAGACACGGGAAACACTCTCGTAGCAACAACCCCTTCCATCTGGTCCCGGAAGTGGGTTCGGAAGAGGTGAATTCCCATGACGAGAACGAGGAGCAGCTTCTTTACAGGGTCCCCATATTCGAACCTTTTGTTGCCGAGCTATGTGGGAATAACAGCTCTTCTCCTTCTTCGGTGACTTCAACCGATCAAGGAGTAGCAGCTGCTGTGGCCGAGGCCGAAAACAAAGGGGTTGAGAGCAATGTTTTATATCACAGTAATAATGAGATGGAAAACTTGCACGGGATGCTTCCTTCCGATGCAGAACTTGCCGAGTTTGCGGCTGATGTTGAGAATTTACTGGGTAGGGGACTTGAAAACGAGTGTGTGGGGATGGAGGATCTGGGACTGATTGATGCGAAGGAGGAGGAGTGTTCGGTGGGTAGTGGGGAGGTGAAGGTGGAAGAGGAAGAGAGCCCTGAGATGGAGATGGAGATGGAGATGGAGATGGTGGGAAGAGATGTATCGTTTGAGTTTAGCTTTGATTACGATACGTGTGAAGAGGTGAAGGAGAGGGTTTGTGATTTGGAATTGGGGAAGGAGAATGAAGAAGAACCGAGAGAGAATGATGAGGTGAAAAAGAAGAAGATATCGTTGCAGCTTGATTATGAGGCAGTGATTATCGCCTGGGCTAGCCAAAAGTCTCCCTGGACCACTCCTGACAAGCCAAACTTAGACCCCGACCAGTGCTGGCACGAATGCATCGTATGTACTATTCCCTTTCCTTTTTCATCTATCTTTTCTTATTAATTCTCACCAACTGTTAGATTCGCCCTAACTTGTTCGTCTTTGCATGTAGTATCAGTTATATTTGTATTAATCAGTTTTAATAAATTTTACTTAACAACGGTCAATGTATTAAAAAATTGTGTTGGAGGATTTTGGTTTTTGAAAAATTAAATTGAACATAGAATTTGGGGGTGATGTGATGTTTGTTTGTTTGTTTGAGTGACTAATGATGTTTAATTTAATTAAGCAGGAAAGTTATGGAAGGGGAATTCACGATTCTTATGGTGAAGTGGGTGGATTTGGGATTCATCCAGTGATAATTGATGGAGGCAGAGAGGCAAGAGTGTCAAGGTACAGAGAAAAGCGGCGAACAAGGTTGTTCTCTAAGAAAATAAGGTACGAGGTTAGGAAATTGAATGCAGAGAAGAGACCCAGAATGAAGGGGAGGTTTGTCAAGAGAGCTTCCTTTGCACCATCAACATTTCCCTTGCTAAATCATTAAGACCTCATTCAAGTTTTGTTTACTATTTATTTCCGAAATATTATATTTTTGCTTAGTGCATCCTAATGCTTTTCATTTTCTTTTCTCAGCTATTTGTACATAGCAATTTTGTTAAGTTAATAAATGCTCCAAATTTCTAATCACGTCTTGTCCATATAGATCTTTTAAGAGGAAAATTTATCTGGAAAACATAATACAAATGAAACATAAGGGATTTATGACTTTCTTTTTTTATTATATTTTACTGAATTTTCTCATTTTTTAAATTCTCATCACCTGTAATAATGTTTCTCCTGTATACCAATCAGTTATTTTCTTTTAAATATCTTTTTTATCCGGGCTGACTCAAAATATCTGGGCTCCTGCTGACAAAACTTATATTAGAATCTTATAAAGATATTATATATATATATATATATATATTATATTATTAGATGATGTATTATGTTTGAAGTAAATTTATATATTTATTGAGTTATATTTCCCAGAATTTGTGTATTGTTACAAATTATTATTTAGAATTTAAAAGTATTAATTAAAAGGATAAAATTGAAAAAACAAAAGGTATATATAATTATAGATATAGTTATAGATAAAATAATTTGTAGTTATTGAAATAAAAAATATTATAAGTAATATTGTGTAAATAAGTTTTTTATTATGAATAATTATTTAAATTTTAAAAAATAGTTACTAAAATAATAAAAGTGTAAATATTTGATAATGAATAGTTATTTGAATTAAAAAATAGTTACTAAAATAATAAAACTGAAAATAGTTTTTTATCATGAATAATTATTTAAATTTTTAATAATAATAATTAAGAGGGTAAAATTGAAAAAACAAAAGAAGATAAAAAAAAATATACCTTCTTTATATATAGTTATTTAAAATTTTAATAATAATAATTAAGAGGGTAAAATTGAAAAAACAAAAGAAGATAAAAAAAATCTACCTTCTTTATATATAATTACATATAACATGAAAGATCAACTATAAGTTTATTATGACATTCTAATTTTTTTGGGAGTTACGATGAAAACATGAGATTCTAGTTTTTTTAGTGCAATGTTTAAAATTACATACATACGCACAAAGAAACACCACTCCTGAATAATCTGCACCATACTTTTATTATTTTTACTATTATTGTTGACTGTTAGAAAAATTGACCTTTTATTACATACACTCAAACAAAACCTTAAACTAATATACTATTTATTTTGTGTAACTAATTTCTTCTGTTTGCCCTTCTCTTTTTTCTGGCTCATTCTCCAAAATCCTGATATGATGACCCGATCTAAATTGGGCTTCCATTTCTTTACTTATTGGGCCTAATATCTTTCTTGAGAGTATTACTTCCTCCGCAACGATAAAGTGTTTCCTGCACCTCTTCATTCCCTTTTTGTCCTTTTATAATATTTAATTTTTTGAGATTAAAAATTTTAACTTTATAATTTATACACTGAAACAGATGTCAGTATCCATTATATTCTTAAACGAAACTCAACGAGAAAAGCTGTGGATCGCGAAATCACATTCCCAACGTAGAAGAAGAAGAAGCTGAGAAGGGAAAAATAGCAAAACAGAGATTTTGATAACAAGGAAAAAAGTTGAAACTCAATCGTAACAAAGAAGAAAATAGGCAAGGATGGTGGAGAAGAAAGGTTCTCACAATGAAGGTGTGCACTGTAAATAAGCGTCTGTTGGTATGTTTTCTAGTGAAGATGACATTACGGTGAGAGGAAGGGAGTTTATAAGAAGAGATGATTCTGTTATTGAAAAATAAAAAGAAAATGAAAGAGAAGAGCTAGAAAGAGTATTTAATTGGTCTCTGTAAGTTGTAGATGTAATAAAAATAAAAAGAAACTTTGCATGATGTGGCTTGTTTACGAAACGTCATGGAGAAGATAAAGAGTAAAATTGAGTTGTAGTATGGTTTAGGAAAGAAGAGGAGTGAGTGGCGTGAGGAGTTATATTTGAATTAGAAAGAGAGAATTTTAGTGACCATGGTTACTAGGGTATGGTTTGGAGGGAGGTTGGAGATGAAGAAGTGGTGGTTGGGTCGGAGGTCACAGCTGGAATGGAAAAGAAGAATAAATAATTGGAACTTGGAGAGAGAAATGGTATGTGAGGAAGGAAGGGGTTATGTGAGGGTGTGCGGGTACTGGAACACAGGGAATGGGAATAGGATTTTAAATTAAAATAGGTAAAAATAAAAAATAAATATTTACATAAGATTAGTTTTGGAAATAAGAAAAATTGGGGAGGTGTAAGGAGAATTGTGTGGTGGTGAAGAGAATAACACTCCTTTCTTGACGGTTTCCACGAGCTAAAGAGATGATTCTTCCTGCACCTCTATAATTTCTTCTGGCACTCATATATACTAGAAAAATTACCATCTAATTTAAAAATATTTATTTTGAGTTTTGAAATGCAACGTTCTGGAATACATAAAGATTGAACATTCCATAATACACATATTACATTGTCCCAGAATATACATTTCATGAGTAACTATTGTCCTTACATTTTTCTTTTTCCTATTCACGGGGAACTTGGTACGTGATCTCGAACATGGCTTGCAACAATTGCTTTCTATGACCACTTTTTCTTCTCTCTATATAAAGTCAAACGTATAGTAATAAGTGGGAAAATTTTCTACTTTTGAATTTGACATAGATTGTTGGTTTCACTCTGTATAGAGGCCGTAGAGCCTTTACACATTTTGGTGTAAACAAGATAATGTTATACTTAAAAAGAGTTTCAGCCTTTTTTTTTTCTTATTTATTGTGTGAGGAAGAAGCTAGTAGAGTGAGATAGTAGTAGGTTTAGGGGATTGTGGTAAACCACCTTTAACTGTGGCTAAATCATGTGCCTTCTAATACCCTTCTAGGATGGTATCTTCTGATGTTGTTTTCCTCTTTGTCCATGTACCAAAAAGACATCCAATTTAGACGAACCAACTCATACTTCTTTTTCAAACTGTACCTATCATCTAAATTACTTTCCACTTTTATACTTTCTTTCATTCACTTTCATCGTAAGATATTTTAAAAAATTAATGAACTTAAAGTTGCCCTATCTTTCAACTAATTCCATAAAAAACATAGATTCATATCTCATCTAACACTTATCTTAGTTAAATAAATGTCTGTACAGGGTCTCAATACATCTGATCAAAATGTTTAAACAGCAACAAATGAGTAGAAAATGGAAAGGCAACATTGATGTGAGCAGAAAGGAGGTATTTGAAATTTGAAATGAATATTGGTGTAATAATAATAATAATAATGAGAAAAAGAGGAAGGAGGAAAGAAAGCCAATAAATAGATTTGATGGAAAATGGTGAGGAAGACTCTGCGCAAATTAAAATGCATCGAAGGGCTAAACCTAAAACTGTATTCTCAAACAGAGTGGTGAATGAGAGTGAAAGTTGATTCCAAATCCAAAATGCTACGTGACAAAGGAGCAGACTACGAATCACTGACAACTTTTATTAAAACCTCTTCTTCGCCGCATAATACGTAGCGTTTTCCTTCATCAATGTCTCTGCAATTCTCGCTTTCTCCCTCTAGTCCCTCTCATAACCACCATTTTACCCTTTCTGCGACATCCCACCAACACATAAATCAAAACCTCTCCCTATAAAACCAACAAAAACTAATCAATTCCCTTCAATTCAACCAAATCACACTTTCCCTTTTCTTTTTTTTATTATTTTTCTCTCTGTTGCCCTTTTCAACACTGCGTGGCTGTCTTCACCACTCTTCTTAGAATGAGACACAGAAGTCATCATAAAAAATACAAACCAAGTCTTCTAAAGATACATTACTTTCCAAGGACTATGTCCACCTCATTACCTTTTTTTTATTATTTATTTTCAAACCAACCTTACCTCCCATCTTGATTCAACTTTACCTAGTACTACTTCCTCTTCTTTCATACCACACTTTAATCATGGTGCTCAATTCTGTCATTACTTTAATAAACGTTTATATAATGCATGTGAATCAGGCAGTAATAAATTCTTTAAGTCGATAATAAGCTTCTCACTCATTCATTTCTTTCATCCCTTTCAATTACATCAATCTTTATTCTCTTATATAAATACAGTAATCTTGTTTCGGATAGAGCATTGAGATCTCTTTCTCAAAACATTCAAAATTGTCTTGTAGATCACATGAGCATCTTGATAATTCTACATTATCCAAGTCGTAAAGATGGGTACATGTAAAAGACACCCCGACACTTAAATTAACGTGATTTACTCAATAATTATTATAATAAAAATGAGTAATAAGAGTTAAATTACCTGCCTTTTCCATCATATGTATATTTATAAATATTATAATGATCTTACCATTAAGTTTGACTCATTAATCACCAATAAATAACTTTCATTATTCATGTTAATTTTCAATCAATGACTATTATTAATAACTATTATACAATATAAATCTTAAACAAAAACTTTGCATAGAGACAGTAACAAAATTAAAATCTCTTACCTTTTAAAGAATTTTGAGAAAGTTATTCACGTTATTTAGAAATTTAACATTACTAATCGAATTAATTAAACCTCAACCGTACGTGTTGGAGATTAAGCGTCAAATTTGGAATATATATATATATATATATATATATATATATATATATATATATATATATATATATATATATATATATATATATATATTGTCTAATAATTATGTACCACTTAAAAGAATTTACTCTTATTTCCCGTAATGAGATATCTTATTTGATGTCTTACATGTATACAGAGATGTAACGTAACGAGATAACATTTTTTTTACATGACACTGAAACAAGCGCATACTGGCAATTAAATCTTGTTACAGATATTTAAGTTAAAATGCATAAATAACGAAAATTATTTTTCTCATAAAGTTTCGTGTCTCTTAAAATGTAATTTACTCTTCCACTATTCACAGTATTTATATAATTTATTACTGTATAACTTGACTTGAATAAAAGTAATGAAAGAAAGTTTCGTTATAAATTTGTTTAAACCGGTACTTTTTTTTCCTATGAAAAGGGGAAAAAATGTAAAGAACAATCTAATTGTGTATTTAAAATTTTCCAAAGCTTTTGCAAATTATCCATAATTAAAAATATCATACAAAGTTTTAACTTGAAACATAAAGTCATTTAGACTATAGCTACTTTTGACTAAAATCTAACATGGTCATTTCTCGTTAAATTGTTTATTTACACAAAAAAGATATAATCTAAACAATCCTAAACTCTTTTCACTAAAATAGAAAAGTGTCTTAAGACGAATGTAAAATTCAGCTGTTTTAAGTTGCTAACAAACATGTAAGTGTTCTTATTCACAAAACTAAAATTTAACAATCACTAAAAATTACAAGATCTTCATTGTTCTCACGCGATTGTTGATATCTACTTTATTATCTTTTCTTTTTTCAAAATAGATAATCTTTATGTTTCGGTTGAATTGGTCCAAGGGTCGATCGTCATTCCTTGCTCATTCTGCTATCTTTTGATCTTTAATCTTCTCCGAGAATGCAATCCACTTTGATGGGTTGTTGACCTGCAGAATTCTTTACCTGGACATTAACCCTATATTTATAGGGCTTATAGCAATTAAGCTCATCAATTCACATTTGATATGACAATAAATCCAATAATACTTGCTAATGTACCTGCTAACTGTCCCTTAATATCATATTCTTGTGCAATATGACCTTTCTTGATTGGTATGTCTGACAGCCGGTCGGTTGCCTGTTTTGACTCCGGATTCTCTTTAGCTGATCGGTCACGAGGTATAATACACTTTATATATCTGTTGATAAGGAAAACATAATTACAAATCCCTTTAAAGTCATTGTGAGGTCTTGCACAATTATTTTTCTTCTTTTTGTGTTCGTCTACCTTTGAGCTTGAAAATGTATTAAATGTTCTTGAGACAAAATTAAATGCACATATCCTTTTTATGCAATGTATTCATACACTACACAACTTATCACACCTCAATCACCTTCCAAAGTTGGATAAAGTAAAGAGCTTGAGGTGATTAATTGTTTTCACAAGACTATCATTTTGTCTTTCCAAAACATTTGCTTGTGTGAAACAACTTTAACTACTTTTTCGTGAGATCTTTGCTATATACATTTCAATGTGATATCCTCTTGTAAGAACTAAAAAAAGGATTATTCTATATAAACATAAAATAAACATTATACGTGTTTGATGTACATCATAAAATGTGTTTCCAAGTACACGTAGTTATTGTTTATCTAAATAAATAATTATTAAAAATATTATATAAACAAAATGGTGTGCATATGTTCGACTAAACAAAGCTTATAAGCAAAAGGCTTGTTATGTTTTTATGTGATGGTTGTAAATTTATATTTGATACCTCATTATTAAACACATAATCAAATATATATACATACTATTTGTTGAACTTTTCTTTAACATTTTCTATAAGTTATTTTAAAAGTTATTTTTCATAAGCTAATTTATGAAAAAATTCATATAATTATTTTTTTTCTCTTAAATGAAACTATTGGAAAAGTTTGTAGAAATAGTTCATGTACTCTATTTACTAGTGAAAAAAACGCTTTCAAAATCACCTAATAAGCATAATTTAAAAAAATGAAAATTTTCAAAATCGTGATGATTTTTTTGAAATTTTGTATATAATTATAAGTTTGGGTTCTTTAAACCAGGGAAACATATATTAATATAGGCTTTGGTTATTTAAATAACTAAGACCTATTTGTGTGATAGGTTAAAATTTTACATTACCACCAAAAAATTTCCATTACGATGCTGTATATTCATCCATTGTGAAACACTCTATGCTACAAAAGAATTGCAATACTGCACTCTTCTCCCTTCTTGGTCGCTAAATATCAACCACACTGTCACTCCTTCGCTCTTCGTTTGAAAATAGGTTTCGTTTGAAAATTCCCTTTCTATATAAGAAAAAGTAAGGTTAATTTATTATGTCTACGTTAACCTTTGTTGTCTTGACTGTTTTCTCTTCTTCACGCTAATGAAACTCAGTTGTCAAATTGCGTTTATGTTTTGTTTATAATTATTTTCATGCTGTCATTTTCCTCGTTCGACAAGATTGCCGCATTGATTAAATTGTTTAATCATGTTAGCAAATTATAGCGAGAAGTCTACTAATATAATATTGTCCTCACAATGCGTACCACCATCAATAATTCAAGAAAAAAAAGATGCTTTGCCAACAATAATTTACTTAGTTGGAGGACTTCATAATTCAAAACTACTCCTGTATTTGTTTGTACACAGTAGTGATATCTCTACAACAACGAAGATTAATTACCTTATTTTTCTCGCTGTTCTTGAAATTTCTCGACATCGCAGTGCTTTTTAAGAGTCTCCGTTTAATAATTTTCTGTGTAATCCAATCTCTTGTAAGCTGATTTGTAAATGATATACATCGCATGTTTTCAAAATATTTTAAGCTCACACAGAAAGCTACAGATTAAAGTCCAGTTATCTATGTAACAAAACTCACAAAAAATATAAATAAACATTCATTTTTTATTAATTTGTCTCGTGTATCACTTTCGTTAATATAAATTTATAGAACTAAATTAATATAAACTATGATAAATTATTAATATATTAATTTTTCAACAAAAAGAATCGGGTATTCTTCGTTAAAAAAATTCGTATAAAGCACAAAAATTATTATCTTAACATTTAATATAACTGTATACTTAAAGATTAAACCTGAAAGAATGTAATAAACTATATTGATTTCTTATACTGACAGATGATTATATGAATGCGTCGTATGGTAAACACATAAAGTTTAATCTGTACAAATAATTTAAGTGTGTACTAATATAAAAAAGTAAAATGAAAAAATGTTTGAACATAACTTTTTCTGAGTAAAATCTATAGAAAGTTAATGATGGGTCAAACTGAAATGGATCTTCCAATGTCTCCGGCAAACAAAAAGTTAGGATACTTTCTCACTTGAAAAAGGGATCTACGTTGAAGTGAAATTTAGCTTATATTTGGCCAAGTCAAACTTTTCCACTCCAAATAATAAACTAAACTAAAATGAAATAAAATATGACTCAACTTTTTCAGACCACGCAGTCAATACTCGCAGACAGATCAATAGACTATTCAGTAGGCATCGATTGCAAATGAATAAGCCAACTTGATTTACTGAAAACCAACGGGTGAGATTTTATGATGAAAGTTAGTCCTTCTCATCAGATTCCAAATCAGATCTTTTGACAAAGCTTTTTAGAAAGCTGAGAAGTATAGAGAAATGAGCAATCCCCAATTGGCCAAGGAAGCAACAAGTCATGTGAGAGAAACAACAAATAAATATAAAAAACTTACCAAATGCAGCAGATCAAGTTGCAGCATCACCCACAATATATGCACACTGCGCATTCAACCTCAATAAAGGTCGATTAACTTTTCCCTCTTTCTATATTTTACGAGGCACAATTCATGAATTTAGTATTCGGAATCCCAAAAATAATATTCCAATCCTTCAAATTATTAGACTGATTATTTAATTACCATCAAACACTTTATCGTTGATAATGAAAGAACCTGTGTTATTGGCTTCTGCACTGAGAGACGAAGAGAGAAAGTAATTATTTTACACTGGTATGGCCAAAGCTTAGAACTACAGATTGAAGGCACGAATCCCTGCCTCTGTTACTGCATATATAGTTTTTTTTTTCAGCTTCCCTTTCTCAAACACAAGGAAGAAAAAAAAAAGGTAAATAACAAATAACAAAGCTGATACACTCAGAGAGTGTACACAGGATTACAAAAAGTATCGACGAAAATAGACTCTATACTTAACATTCCTCAACGTCTTCTATATACAAGCTTAACATTGATGATTATGATAATTCATTTCGGATACTTCATGGATGAGAAGTTATGAAGATAAAAAAAAATTATCTGAATATAATACCAAAATACCACCGGTTTTCCCTCATACTCTACATCAGGAAGACACATTGCCGGATAGAAAATGATGAGAAAAACGTGGGTATTTTGGATGAACATATATATATATATATGTAAACCAGAATAAATTCAATACTGGAGAGACAGAAAAGAAAAAGCACAGAAGAAAAAAAAATCAAAGATGGAAAATTGGATGGGAATTCTACTCGTTAATTATGGAGAGGATCTGGGCAACTTGGTACTCTTCTTTTGGCTTCATCAAAGCCCTTTTGGGTTGTGTTCCTGGGACCAAGACGAGTCCTTCCATTGAAGTACTTGCTGAACAGATCCTTCCTCTTATTGTCATCATTCACACTGCCATGGCTGAATTCCACGTTGGGCACTGCATTTCCTGGGAGCACGCGAATCCCTTCAACCTGGCACGTGTGGCACGTATGCAACACCACGAGCATCAGCACCACAAACGCATAGTAGAGGACTCTTCTGCCGCCGGCAACCAACATGTCAAGAGAATAAAACACATAAATTTTGGGCGTTTTTGGAACCCAATTTCCCAAACAGCCTCTTGTTTTTCTTGTTGTTTGTTGCTAAGTAGTGTTTTGTTGAAACCTGAAGGAAAGTGGTGTAGGGTGTAGTGAAGGAAACAAAACAAAACAAGGAAAAGAAGATAAAGGAGAAATTGGAGTTTTGTTAGGAGTGTGAATTAAGAGAAAAGTGTTTGTGTTGAGTCTGAGAGAAAGAGAGAGAGAGAGAGAAAAAGCATAGGAAAGGAGTGAATTGACGGCTAGTTATTTGAGGAGAGAGATGCATGGTGTTTGTCTGTCTCATGTAATGGCCATCCCACGGTGGCCCATGTGAAACAAAAACCCGCAGTGCCCGCTAATGCAAGTTACTATATTATTAATTTACCCACTTAGCCACATGCTCTTCTTCTCCTACAATTTCACTGCATTTTCATTTATTATCAAAAACTATTTCACCATTTCCTACAATTTAACGATGTTATCGGAACTCATTCCAGATCATACATCCCTCCACCATCATCGACAGATATTGGATTCCCTTCTTAATCTTTAACAATTACCTTCTTTCAAAACCTTTAATTTCACGCATTTATTTTACCCTTTTAAAAAATTAAAAATCTCAAAACAATTTCAATATTCTTTTTTCGTAACATAACCATGGGATTACTTTATAATTGTCTAAACAAGTTCATTAATGATAAATATGAGTTTAATTATGATGTACTGTACTGTTATTATAATAATATGATGGTTATAATAATTATTCAATCCAATGTACTTTTTCCTTTGTAGATCTGATGATTCATCGGCCTAAAAGACCCTTAATTAATCAAAAAATTATAAGGTATAAAATGGTAATTAGGTTTTAATTAAGAGTGAGAAGATGGGGTTAATGAGGGATGGAGTTTGAAATTTACATAGAATAGGTATTATGTCGGTGAGAGACAGTTGGGGAGGAGGGACACCATTTTGCAGACTGTGCATTGAATTTGAGCAGTCCGTGACTTGAATTGAATGTTTTAATTATAATTCTCTCATTGATAACATAACTGTTTTTCTTATTCTTCAAACCTCAGACCTCCATACTCACACCATATGTCAATTCAAATTCGAAACAATATCTCATCCTAGATCACGTTTTATAAAATTAATTCTTAAATTACTTCATTAATGTGAAAATAACATGAAACCACATTGAGGTTATATATTGTTTTCTATATTAAGTGTGGACCATACTATTATTTTAATTAGAATAATTTTAGTATTTAAATGACAATGACAAACGATATTATTATGTATAAATGCACATGTGTGTGAAAAAATTATACTGATAATATATAGATTTAATTTTATTGAAAAATAATTAATACATATTTAAAATTGAAGTTTAATTTTATTAAATAAGCGGAAACACAGATGTTTTTGTGTCTGTACTTACGTTTTTTAAATATTTATAATACATTATATTATGAGTGACAATATTTGTGTGTTTGCATTTTTTTAAACATCTATTATATTATATTATGAGTTTGTAATATTTATAATTTTATGATAATATTCAATTTATATGAAATTGAAAGAAGTGTAAGTAAATGTTTAAAATAATTTCAATATTAATAATTATATTTAGGTATACATAAAGGTGATAAATTCTTTTTCAAAACTCAATTACAATTAATAAGTGACGAAAATGTTAAAAATAATTTTTAAATGTAATGTTAAATATAAAAATAAATTAATGAGTAATTTAATGTTAATGATAAGATTCTAATAATGGAGAATATCCAGATGAAAAAAAAGATATTGAAAGTAATAAGATGTACTTAAATGTTATAAACTACAAATATGACTAAGGAAATAAAAATTAAATAAAATAAATACTCTGATAGTTATATTATAAAAATTTCAAAATAATAGTTGTCCTTAAAAAGATAGTCAACACCGAATATATTATAAAAGATAAAATAGAAATATGAATTGTGGATACAAAAATTTCTTTTTATATGTAGTTATAGATTAATATGTTAGTTAAATAAATTATAAGTTACTCTAAATAACATATTCATTCGGGAAAAAACAATAACAAACATTTGTTTACGTATATTTAAATACAAATTTGTTTTGTTCAATTCAATTCAAATATTATTTTCTTTAATTTGGTTCTGATTTTGTTTAATTTAGTTTTTTTATATAGTTAAGTGAAAGCCTTACATGCTATTTAAAATTGTTGCTCAAACATTTAGGTAAGTTAGGTCAGAGCAACATTCAATGTTCGTAGTACTTTTGTTTGGAGATCATCAAACGAAATACATACCTACAAGTCGGAGAAGAAAGAAGCATACACAAAAAAAAGTGTAACTATAAATCTTTTCAACCATGACATATTTGCTCGTTTCTTTTATACACTCTTGGAATAACAACGAAATCATCAATGTTATCTTCTAAAATATAAAACATTTCGTCCAAGTCCATTGATTAATTTTCGTCCTATACAAAGAATTACGTTGAGGAACGTCATAAAACACTCAATCACAATCTGAAATCTTTAACAGATTCGACTCATTTTCCTATGTCGACAGATCAATTTTGACCTTATCGATCATACTCTGAAGAGTTTCTTCCTACATCTACTTCTTATTACAAACATTATTAACATTTATGGTATTGATGTTAACTAATGACACGATATGTTTGGTTAACCCTTAACTCTTGAAAAACAACTTTGATGTTAACTAATAACACAATATGTATAGTTAACTCTTAACTTTTGAAAACGACCTAATCACAATAAGTGTAACATTAATTTAAAAACATTTTTATTTAATTAAGAATACAATTATTTTAACTTATTCTAACATGTTTTATAGATTTTTTTTGTCACTTCATCAAGTCAAGCTTATTTTGCTAATCCAATATAGTTTATAGAATAACTTTTAAGATAAGAGATTAAATACGAACAGTAAAATTAAATAAAAAAACTCAAAGCCCAAAAAAAAATGAATTGAATAACCAAGCCCTTTATTCCTCAAAAAGAAAAAAAAAGTGAACCAGGGAAGTGAAGGATGAATGTTATACATACAGATACATATATACATACACACAAAATATATATATATATATATATATATATATATATATATATATATATATATATATATATATATATATATATATTGTTGTAAAAATGGTTATAAGTCTAATAAAACACACTTTTTGTTTTGTGTATGTGTGAATTGATAATTGTTCCTCGAACAAACCAAATATGTTTTTCATCAACATTTATAAAATACAAGTGTCCACAATTATAATGGATGAATTTGTTTATTTAAAAATATACTTTGAAGTGATTGTTTAAATTTCATGAAAAAAATGATGTTGAGAAAAGAGTTTTACTATTTAAAAACAAGTAGTTTCAATTTAAAAATACTTTTTATAATTGTAATAAAGAAAAAAGAAGTAATTTTTATTTTTTCAACGATTTGGTCTGTGATCCTTTTTGTTTCCAAAAATACTTTATTTAAAGCTTAAATAAACTCATCAACCAGTATGAAAAAAAGTATTATGTTCTATTAATATTATCTATAACGTAAGACGTGATATTAAATAAACTTTTTACTATGAAATTATTTTATATTACTTTTCCACCTTTGGCGAAACAATTTCTGTGGCCCACTGATTACATTTAAGAAACAGTAAAGAAAAAACAATTAAACTAAAAGAAAAGGGCCCAACCGGGTTCGAACCGGTGACCTCTTGATCTGCAGTCAAATGCTCTACCACTGAGCTATGGACCCCTTGGATGGGACTAAATTATTTTATTCTTGTTAATAAATATTTATTACATTTATACGGATTTCAAAATTATTCATCACGATAATCTATAAATATAGAATACGAATTAAAGATAAAGTTGCAGAATATGAATTAAATGAAAAAGAAAAGATTGAGAGAATTATGAGAAAGATGCGAAAAAGAAAAAACGCAAAGAAAAGGAGACAACGGCAGAAGGAAAACGGGCTAGAGAGGCGAGGAAACTGGACCGCGAATCGCGACACACTGTTTTGTTTGTGTCGAGGGTTGACGTGCGTAACAAGATATCGTATTTTTAATACATACAAATTATTAGATGACTTGGAAATTGAGTTATAACATTTCGAATTTCAAACAATATCCCACAGCTAATTATACATCGATGATCAACAAAATTTGTAAATCAATAACAATATTCTTTTAGTTTTGGCAGACGTCGATTTCTTACATGATAGGGATCGATTTCTGTATTAAGATTTGGCAGACGTCGAGAGAGGTGCACCACACAAGCATATAAGATCACTGCTTTTAGTAACAAAAGAAAAAAACCGCAGCTACAGTACAACACTCGGTAATCATAGTAATCATATAAGACCCAATTCTACGCAGGCAAGGGACCCACAATTTATTACTGCACCAGTGCTCAGGCTTCGATAATGAAATCCGTCTACCATGTTCATGTTCTTGTCTCTCTCTCTCTCTCTCACCAATCACTCGCTTCTTTGCTGTATTAATGGAGTGTGTTTATTATCATTACTCTACTACATCATTCTTATGTTACATTGTTTACATTTAAAATGAAGAAATATATCTATAACGGGAAACAAAACTTGAGTTATAAGTGAGAGGTAGCCAAAAATGGTGAGTGAATGGAGATGATAAAGAGAAGAGGAACAGAAGGTGCAGGTAGAGCAGAAAAAAAAGGATGCGTCACTTCCGATTGAGAATGAGATTAGACTAAGCACACCATCTTGACTTTTAGTGTCTGATGTTTGCACAGCAACAACACTATTTAACTGACACAAACGTACGAACGCTAACCAACCCTAGATCCTTCTTCCCATTCTCAATCACTTGTTACTGTCTTTATGCTTAATTAACCAAATTATCACCCCAACCATTAAATATCTCAGTACGATCAAGTCGAGATATATGAAATCTGAACGCTGCCCTGCAATTTCAGGCAGAAACTAATGAATGTAAAGTTCATGGTTTTTAGCTTTTTCTACGTACGTTTTTGCCTTTTTCTCCTTGGAATTTACCCTCTTTCTATTCCCCACCATTTTATGGAAATCATGAACTGATAAGACGTCTTCACTTGCCGGTTGCTCTACAAAAAGGATATCTTTCATCTTCCATAACACTATTTCATTACAAAACCTTATCTTCTTAAGTATTAAATTACGCATTATAGTTCTATTTACTGCTACAACAGGCCACATTTTACAGTCATAAACACATCATATTCTGGGATATTGACAATATTGTAAGGAACTTTTCTCAATATCGCCATTTATTGTTGCCCGCACTAGCAATAACATTATACAGCTAAAAGCTACAAAAGGAAAAAAAAGAAAAAGAAAAAAGAGTGGGTATCATTGTAAAATGAAAAAAAAAATGTTGATTTCTATAAGGTTATTTGCACTGTATTATGTTTCTTAATTCAAAGGAAAATTAAATATATTTGACTTTACACTTAGTGATTAAATTCTACATAAATTAAATATATATTTAAAATTTAATATATAAATAGATGTAAATATTATTTTACAAGTTAGTTTTATAAAATTAGATTATTTGAAGTCTAATTTTTAGAATGATATAGATTGTTATTACTAATTCAATAATTTTTATAAATAATAAAGGCTAAAAAGTTAATTAATAGCAGTAAATATAATAAAAAGATAAAAGTAAATATAATAAATTATTTTTCTATCATTTAATTACTCAATTAACTACTTATAAATTATAACTTTTTATACTTTTATACACTTAATTTTTCTAAATCAATAAAATATCATTCACTATTTCAACATAGAACAAAGTAAGTTTTTTATTAAAAGACGAAAACAATATTTTTAAAATTAAACAATAAAAGATTCTTTGTTGCTTTAAAATTTTATAGAAACTATAATATTTGTTCACTTATGTTAATGTTATCATTAATGATTTTTCTTTTAGGAGGGCTAGAGAAGTTAAGCAATTATTTATGATATATTTATATATCTTGTTTTGTGGATGACCACGAAATGACAATTTTAACATTACAAATAAATGAAATAAAATTTAATTAAAGAAGAAGGATAACACATCTAAAAATTAAATAAAACTTTGTTCTTTATTAATGCAATAAAGGGATGAACTCACCCCTGACCCCGGTCCATTTACAACGTGGCTTTGTGCTGGCCCGTTATAAATCCTTCAAAAGCCCATACAATTTATATTGAATACAACCTTTAATCACGAGGCTTCTTCCTGCACTCCATAATTTTCATTCTACACCCCAAAATTTTTCAAAATGGCCAAATTAACATTTGACTTTGAGCAGAGAAAAACCTTACCTTGCTGTCTACTTCAGCACCGCACCTCCTATACCCAGCAGCCCCTGCACCTCCTATTTTCGCTGTTCTGATTTCATCTTCCATCATTTTCTCTGATTTCATTTTCCTTTACCATTGAAGCTTCTGTTAGAACGATGTGAGACTTCCAACAGCTTCCATTACAGGGAAGACACATCCACTGAAGCAGGAAAAGATATCCCCGATCACCTGCACTTCCATTGTCTTGGTTGGCCAAGGTCTGGTGACCTCCATTTCAAAACCTTACTCGGTGAAAGGATGTGAAAGTGTTTTGGTCGGCGAACACACGAACAGTGAATGGCTGTGAAAGGGGTTTCGGTTGGTTGTAGGAGTAGAGAAGAAAATGCAAATGAATTAAAGTATTTAATAAATATATATAATTTCAGAGGCAAAATGGAAATTAAGAAAAAAATTGGAAGTGGAGGAAGAAAACACTGGGGTGCAGGAAGAAGTGTTTAAGCACCCATAAGTAAGGCCCACAGTTTGGAACTACAAACATTTTAGAAAGAAACAAATATTAATGTTTGCAAAGTCTTTGAAATTTTGTAGGTCCAACAGTGTTTACATAATTTCAACCCTTACCATGAAAAAGTATCCCTGATATTGCTTTATTAACCACGTTCAAAATTTGATGAAATCAGTCGTAATTGTTATATAGGCAAAATAATCAACTGTAAATAAATACATTTTAAATTTGACATATGTATTTAGTTTATGGAATTTAAAAATTTTAAATCAATATCTAAAACGTCTATTATATCTAATAATTTAATTTATACAATAATAATAATGGGTTTAAACATATATTTTAAAGTAAGAAATTAAATTTAATACTTAAATATATTAAATCACAAAAGTTTTCATATGTTAAAATAATAATTTACTCATATAACTAACACAATTTCATTGTTTGTTTTGATTGATATTTTTTATTTTATTTGACACACAACTTACTAATATAATATATATCTTTTAATATAACATATTTAAATTTCTTTTAATATAATGTATATTTACTAAATAAACATCGCAGACACAAGATTAAAAGTAGTGTTATGTTAAAATTACTATTATTTACACATGAAACGTATTTATTATTTAAAAAAAATAAAAAATATTAGTTTAGATTTTTTTCAAAAATTATTACATATAAACTTCCTGTGTTTAAATTAAAATCTATACGAGTTGATAAAATATTATTGTGGACAACTGTATATTTCGCAAATCATAAATTAACATATCCCTAATTTAATATAAAAAGAATACCAGCAAAAGTTATCTTCTTAAATAATATGGCATAAGAAGAAGTTATTGTGAACAAAATAGAATGTCTTCTACGAAAAGGTTCAAAAGTTTATGGAAGAAAGCCTTATAAGAGCACTTTCGAAGCTTGACTTAGAGGAATATACTTTTTGGGAAAATCCGGAACACTTTTTCTTCCGAGAATTATTTTATTAATATATAAATAAATAAAGATAAGTATAAAACATTAAATAAAAAAATCATTATCAATGTTTAAAGACAATAAAGAAATAATTTTATATGAAAATTTATATAATATATAAAAAACATTCTTAACTCTTTGATTTCAATTATACTCATACTTTTTAGAATAAAAAGTTTAATTATATCGATAAAGATTACGTATCAACGAATCTTGAACAAACACATTTAAAAGATGAAATATTTCTTTTAATCCAAAATCTTAAAATAATCATTTTATAAGTCTTAATATTTACTTATATATTATTTTTTTAATTTGTTATTATTTTCAAGACTTCTTACTCGTATTGAAGTTGTAACAAATCCTTATCAGTGCTACTGTTCGGCGCTTACCAAATACCAAAATTGTGCTCATGAGGAGAATTTTAAAGTTACTAAAAGATTTGTCTGAGATTTTCTAAGGCATTGCAAATTATGGAGTCTAGTACGAAAGATTGCAAGAAATTAACTTTCATGGATTTTCTGATAGTGACAGGTCCAATCGAAGATATTGACAAGTACACAGAAATACTATTCATAGAAATCTTTTGAGTTCAAATGAAAAAGAAGTCCATATTATCAACAACAACAGAAGTACAAGTTATTGCTATTGCAGGACTATTAATCAAGGAAGGAATATGTATTAGACCACCACTGGTTTATTTGCAGACGGAGAAAAAGAAACAGTAAGACAATCAAAGCACCATTATTTTCTTTAACATCAACCTTGTTTTCACTGAAACAAAAAAAAGAAAATCTTAAGAAAAGTATGTTGGATAAAATTCTCCATGATGGAGTAAGAAATATGAGTGTTAAGTGCCATGCACGATGTTCTGATTAAGTCAACTAGTAATCACAGAATAATGGGCGACTCGAGTTAATCTTAATTAGATTCTAGATGTAGTTATGCCATTTGAAATTTCACACTCAAAATGCAAACCTTTAGAAACGTGTGCTAACGAAGTCCATATATTAAAGTTTCGTGGACCTTACGCATCCAACTACTTGCCTAGTAATTAAAACGGCGTGAGTGAATAGTTCCTAAAGAAGTTGATCCAGTTGCATGGCTATCTCTGCCGACAAATAATTGTGGCCTTGAGTTTAGCTTGTGAGTGAAGTGTTCGCTTGGCTTTTGCCAGATACGGTGGAAAGATTTGGAGGCAAAAAAAAATTAACCCATCAAATTGTTGGTTGGTTATTGTATTCTTGTACCTATCACTTTCCCACGTCGTGTTATAAACAGAAGGGTGGTTGATCCAATCATTGTCTCGTCAGTGGTGACTTGTTTCATAATTGAGTTTCTGTCAAATACGAGGCTTCCGACCAATCCTCGGCATCTGAGAATGAAGGCTCAACAAGTGAGAACACATAAGAATAAACCAACAATTATAGTCGCATTCATGTTCCCATCCAACACATTAGATAAGACACTGACCCTTCCCACATGGAACTACAACTAGTGCTTGATGATAAGGCTACAAACTCCTTTCAGTGCCTCAATTAGGAACCTTTGCTACAACAACAAACATTATGCGATCAGCTGCAGCTTGCAAAACCAATACTCCTTCCATGATTTGATCTGAAGAACGTTTTCAATATAACTGCTTTTTCACCTTCTATGTCAAAACAGGATCATGTCAAGTTATCGATTACGTTAGAATAATGTATACCTGCTGTCAGAATATGAAATCAACTGCCAGATGTTTCACACTCACCCTAGACTGCCCAAAGAAACAGGGCACTCAACGTTGACAATTTCGTATTCACACCACATTGAAGTCCTGAACCATTATCAGAATATCGAGGAGCTTGAAATTTTTATTCTATATTTAATTCTAAAACTTGTTTATTTTGCCACCTATGTCACGTGTGGTCGCAGCTGGTAACTAGAATTTTGAAAGTTCTTCTTTACCTTCTACCTCTGTCCCCCCTCCCTTTATCATCCATTAGCTAAAGAAATTGAATAGCTTGGTTAGTGATTTGATATGCATATACACATTTGAAATCACAGAAAATTAGACAGAGTACGCTGATGTTTTGTCCTGTAGCTCTCTTCTTGATGTTTGTTTCATTCATTGGATTCCACTTAAGAAAAGGCTATTTCTGAAAAGTTAGATTCGTGATCACTAGCATGCTTATTAACTGGTTTGGTAGGGAATGACATTTTTTCCTGCAGTGAAATATGTCGACAATAGAAATGACAAACTGACATAACTTTGGCTTGTCCCACAAAATTAGCAAAACTCAGTAAATAAACCAGAAAATTGGATTGTTCCAACTTCAACAAATTTCCTTACTGGTCTCTTCCGTCAACAATACTTAAAAAATCAGAAGTACTTATACTTTAGTTTTTAGCGTAATAAAATCACGAGATCGTGTGTTAAAGATAAGATTCTCAAAGATAAGGAAAGGAATAATGTCTCAAGCTAAGTTTCTCCCCTACACGTCTAAAACAAGGGTCATGTTGTCTGACTCCATCCAGTAGCATTTCCAGGATTTGACAGGCCTAGAGATTCGTTTACTGCTAGAGATAGATATTCTTCGTTACAGTATTATGCTCTTTCAAGAGCCAGCATAGGATTTGGACGCATGCACCTTTACAACAAAGAACATTGTTGCTTTTACCAAATTGACCACCGAACAGTAAACAATAACACCGAGACAGAGAGAGCAATCGGACATTAATCTTGTTGAGAAGCCAGACAGGACAATCTGAACCAACAAAAAACAACCGTCTTGTAGCTGAGTTTTCTCTAGTAGAAATGCCGGGGTTTCCCATTTCCACATTCTTCGTGTGATGGGGATCCGGTTTCCAAATTTTAATGCTTTTTGTAACTTCCTATTATCCCACACACACGCCAAGATTTTCTAAGTGGAATACCAAATATTCTGCTGAAACATTTTGACATACTTTCCGATATTTCACATCTGCTCACGCGTACTATGATTGGAACCGATGGCAGCAATATTCGTGAACGTTTTTCCGTATTCATATCAGATTTGGGGAACTTTTTCATTTCCCACTAATTATCTGGAAATCATCACCCAGTTACAATTGCGAATAAGAATATGTACAAACTCAAATAGAAAAATTTACAGTAGGCGGTCACAAACCTTGATCAGCCAAATTAGCATTATAGGGAGAGAATTGAACATATAATTGAAAGAAAGCACTGAAATTCCATCCCTAACTAAGGGAAACACAAAGACGATGAGGCTTGAGAAACAGTGTTGTTTACTACAATCTCTACCCCCAATCAAACCTCTTTCTATCGAGGGGAATTGGGATTTGATTGTTGAGATTCCAGATGTCATCATCCCAAACAACATCATTGTAGAGGTCAGTGAAAGCATCACCCCCCAGGAAGTCCATGTCCCAAGCAGGGACCCAGGTGGAACCCCACGACATTTGCTCATCAACCACACCTCTCAACCAAGGGATATTCTGATTATTCTCCTCCCAATTCCAACCCATCATGCCACAGTCTCTTGCTCCTTGTTGGTGCTGTTGCTGCTGCTGCTGCAAGAACCCACCCACCATGTCTCTAGAACTTTCCTTTCTCTCCTCGTCCTCCACCACACTCTTCCCCACCTTCTGCTCACCCTCTTTCTTCACTTTCTTCTTCCCCGTTGCCGTGACATCTTCAACAATGGGAGGATTGTTCATGGGCATAACAACAGCGTTCACAGTCACACCTCTCTGCCTCTTCATGTTGGTAGGGAAATTACAAGGAGTCAAGCGATGGAAAAGCGAAACGAAACAGGTGGTATTTATAGAGGGGGGGTTACATTCGGTGGCAGCAGTTATGGAAATCTAGAGTGTGGACAATTTTGTAATCAAGTTGTGGTGGTGTGATGTGATGTGAGCAGTACCATGGATTTTTTTTTGGTCATGAAATGCATATTCATTTGGGTTACCGGCACCATCCTTTTGCTCTAATTTTGGAACATAACGACAAAAAAAAATCCCACCTTTTAGACAACGTAGGGGTCAAGTACCAAGTGCCGTAAGTAAGTTAGAAGCAAGTCAAACTCTTGATCTGGTCCATTTGTTTCATAGGTAGGCGTAGGCCTAGTGCAATGAATTTTTCGGTGAAAATGAGGTCCCTGTTTCTTTTTTTTATCAACCAGCGGTTCTATTTTTTTAATTTATTTTTACGGTTATCACTGTTTGCCTAATGAATCGTGTTGGAATCATACATCCACATGAGGCTGTTGCAAGTTGTTGCAACTTGCCTCTCTCTTTCATTAAATTGTTCTCTTTTCCCTTTTCTAAAGATACTTTGTTAAAACTTGCAAGAAATCGAAGGAGTGCTGTCAATTTTTCTTTCTCGGGAAGGTAAATCTTGTTGGGATGGAAGTTTCAAGTTTCCATAAACCATCACCGTTATTATTACATATACTACTTCTTTTCTTTTCCGTTATTTTTAAATTTTAAGATAACCTTTTTTAATTATACTATTAATTTGATCGATTTTAGGGAAAACAAATTTAAATAACTGGAGAACAAAATATAATAGCACAGAAATATATATTAAAAATTCAAAGAGATCAAGTAAGTCATTCGTGTAAAATTGCATTAAATTTCTTAATTTCAGTAAACAAACTTAAACAATTCTGAAAAAGAGGATACTCTAACGCCTAAAGTATGACTTTAAGTATTTAAAATTTAAAAGCTTACTTAAAAAATACTCTTATCTCTGATACAAAAAAAACTGTACTGTAATATAAGCAATTAATTAAGTAACGAAGATAAGACAAATAAAATCAGGAATTCATACTAACTTTTTAAAGAAAATTACTATTAATAATTTAATACGTCCATTTACTCTACTTAATTGGTAGGATTACTAACTTATTATAGAAGACGTTAAGATATTAAGGTCCGAAACGTTTTGTATTTTCTCTGTCTCGTAATAAGTGCAGCTTAATTTTTTTCACACACATTAAAACAAAAACAGTTATGTTACTTATAAAATATTTTTATTTTCCAATAAATATATCACTTAGGATCCTGAAAAAAAAGGGTAATAAATCACTGCGAATAATTTGTTTTTCAACTTTAAATGTCTAAACAAGGATCTCCCGCTTTTTCTATTGTTATCACTATTTTCCTAATATGGAAATAATCTATTTTTAATCTTTAAAGAGTTTATATGATTTTTATAGCTGTTATTTTTATAAAAAAATTCACCAACTCTAGTGATAAGTATCTCAGACAAAATATCTAGTTAACCTGAAAATATGCTAAAATGGTTAACACAAAGAAAATAAGAGAAATTAAAAGAAATCAAGATAGTATTAAGTAGTAGATAAAAATGGATGAAAATCTGAAAAGATGTGGCCATGACAGAGAGTATCTATGATTAATGGAGAGTGGGAAGAAGCAGCATCAATGGAATTGAATTTTTTGAGAAATAAATAAATATAAAAACAAAATAAAATATCTCAACACACAGATTTTTCTTTGAGAACATTTTTATAAAAGATATGTTATATGAAAATATTAAAAAAAAAAGATAGGAAGAATAGTATTTTAGTAGGTGAAGTGTGGTATAGGTAGCAGTGCAAGGGCAGGCCTAGTCTACAGCTTCAACTGTTGCATGCATGCTCTCTTTGCTCCACCGTCGGCATAAAGGCCAAATTCAATTGTGGGCCATTTTCCAAATAATCTCATAAAGCAGCTGGAAAGTGGATCCACCCTTTTCCACTCTTTCTATTCTTAATATCTTACAACTATATTTAACTTCTCTCATTTCGGTGGGTCAACCATGCACAAACCTTCCATCATTATTCACCTAATGGATTCTCATCTTCCCCCATTAATTAATAAATTACTTACACTCATTGAAACAAATATGGTTTAGTTAAAAAAAATTAACCTTTCAATTGTTTAATATAATTTTATTTTTTGTTAATTCATTTATGTGTTAAAAAGAAAGAACAAAATTATAATGTTTCATAATTTCTTTTTAACCATCTACCCTTTTTCTCCTCTTTGGTCTCTTCCTTTCCTCTTCACTAACTAACTTTAAACTAACGATTCAAAAGCAAACGTTTTTTGTTTTGTATAGAAAAAAAATATAATTTATAAGAACGAACAAAATTCCATTGCTTGATAAAAATGTTTAAATAATTTTTCTATCATTTTCGTTTGTTTTAAAAGTTAGATTCCGACATTTCTTCACGAATATTTTGTGAAAACTTTAGACAAAAAAGTATTGTTCTGTGAAAAATATATACTTTTTAATTTTAAATTCCTAAAGAATAAAATAAAAAACTTACCATGCACGTGGGATATATTATAAACTTTGAACTAATCTCTGACGTGTGTTTTTATTTTATAGTATAATGAATATTTTCAACGATGATGGCGGACGACATGCATGCACAGTAAAGCTCATAGGTAGATTTATGTTAAAGTATTATACAGCTGTAAGGATGGTGGAATCGAAGGAAGCAATTCCATAGATTTTGGACATTGTTTGCAATTCCTACACTTAATGCTCTCCTTTTCATTGCAACTTCTCCTCTGCTTACTTTTCTCTTATTGTTTAACAATAATTGATAAGGAAAAATTAAATCAAATTTATTTCTTCGAAAAAGTCATATTAAATACTTTGAATTTAATACTCTTTCATTAAAAAAATTATTAAATAATGATAAATTTTAGTGACTAAAAATATATTTAGAAACTAATGTCTTTATTATAAAACTCTTCATAACTAATGTGAGTTGACTAGTTTAGATTTTAATTGTTACTAATTTAGAAATTAATTATAATATATTTTTTATATAAAAATATTTTAATTATCAATAAATTTTCAATTTAAAAAATTTTCATTATAATTATTTTTAATTACTAAAATTGTCATTATATTTTTTTTATTTTTTGTTATTCATATGAATAAAAATAATTTGGCATATCTCAAATTACTTAACCAAAAGATCTTGATTTTTTATGTCACGTCAAAATCTATCACTGATTTAGAGACGTAAGGGGTATTCTTATAAATTTTGTAACGAATATTTTTCATTAAATATCTAGTACTAACAAATCATTAAACATTTTAAATTATTGGAAACTAAATATCAAACAATTAAAAATTGAATTAGCCTATTTCCTTTTAGTAAGTACCTAACATTCTTGATGATTGTCCTTTTTGGATTGGAAATTATGAGTTTTAAGTGGAACAGAGGGAGCAGTAATGATGATATACAGTAGCATTATTATACCATGGTGGCACCATGATATAAGTGAAACACCATAAATGAGGAAAGTTGGATACAGACACAAAGCCTTAAGAAATTAAATGGAAATGCCTCTATGGTTGTCGAACGGTGAGAATACAGTATCAAAGTTGTAATCATACATGCTATCTGTGATCACAAGATTCATATGCCCTGACAGATCATAGTGCTCTCTGTTCCTCAGAGGCACGAATTCATGGAACAGTAAGTGGGCCAGAGTTATTACACACAAAACCGTTCAGACAGAAAGTGACGCTTGTAATGAATCTCTGTTGGACCGAACAACCATTGTCAGATTGTGGGCTTCGCTTCACGGAAACCTTATTCAGTTTCGGCCCATTATGTACGAATTTTCTTCAGAGTGGGCCCAACAGTACCATCTTATTTAACAAATCTTACCCGCGTTGTCACTGGTTCAAAAACCGTTTTTCACTCAAAGCAAATATTCTATTTGACACCCTAGCGGTTAAAATCTTTAATTTCGTTAGCCGTTAAAAATATTAGTTCTTAAAATAAATTTTTTTAATTTATTATACAGATTAAGACGTACAAATTTTCAACCACTCATTAATTAATTAAAATGCTTTTCCTAAAATTTAATTTTTCATACCAGAAATAGATAGGTGATTAGTGAGAGCGCATCCCAAAGATACCCGAAAGCATAAATTCGGCGATAGTTACTTCCATTGTTTAGCATTTTGTCTGATTAGATAACCATCTTTTTCGATCAACAATGTTATTTTCAATTCTTTATTACACACAGCGAAACGAAAAAAAATTATTTTGGTTTTAGAAAATCAAACAAATTTTTTATAAATGTTGTCTCTGTTAACATAATACATAATAGGATGTAGTGTAATTCAATCACAGCTAGCCACAAAGGTGATGATGATACGTCAATGAGTATGTCTAGTTCCTGCAAAGCTACCTCTTTTATTTATCAGTTTTACCAAATCCAAATTAAGAACTGTGAATTTAAAAATTAAGTTTCTTCGAGGAGGAAAAAAAGTAGCTTGCTTGAGCTCTTTCTCTTGCAAACAAAAATGATGATTCTTTTAGATTTGGCTTTCTTAAAAAGGATTTGGGACTGCAAGATTGTCAATAATAAGAAAATGAGTTTTCTGTTTAGAATAAACTTTCTCAATAAGGTATGAGATGGTGGAGATATTAATCTTATTTTGTTACTAGAATATTTTTATAATTATTCTGATTTTTTTAGATTATAATATTTTAAGATAATTTATTACCGTGATACATTTCTATAATAATTTATTTGTTTCCTATATATTATTAGGTTTACTATTTATGATACTTAAGAATAAAATATCATTTCACTGAAAATTATAACAATTTTAATAATAATAATAATGATGATGATGATGGAAGAAATTTTCTTGACAACCTGCTCATGAATCACCCCTACCATTATAAACAGGGTAAAAACAAGATGATAATTTCAAAATTGAATTTTGTACTGAATTTTTTGTGTTATATTTAAATATATTGATTACAAATTTTATGATACTTGAAATTTTTATATATACTACTGATTTTGGTAAAATTTAAGGATAAAATATTATTTCACAGAAAATCATAACAATTTTAATAATAATAATAATGGAAGTAATTTTTTGAAACTTGAATCACCATTACTATTATAAATAGGTAAAAACATGACGATAATTTTGAAATTGGATTTTTTTTTAATTTACTTTCAAAACATATTAAATTTTGTTAATATATAAAAAAATAATATATTTTAAAACACACTACCGAGAACAACACTAAAATATTTAGCAGAAAATCTGAAATTGATAATTTTAAGTATTATGATAATGATAACAATGCTTCTAATAAGGACTCAATGACTTATGGAATAACCCAACCATAAATCTTCAAACTCCAGCCTAAAGGAGTAGCAATGGAATAATTTGTTTCCTATGTTAGTTTGCTTATTTATTAAAACCTTTCATAAGTTAATATCACTTTCATATGTATTTACCGCAATGAAAAAAAAAATCAATAATAGAATATTATCTCACAAAACTTCATATATTTAAATATTTATATATGGATTCATACTCTCAAGTAATAACCAATAACTTCAACCTTAGGATAGTTAAAAATATCTGGTTATGATGCATTGTATGGCAATGAGCCTGGGCTTGGGTATGGAGAAGCTTGTATTTATTTTTTTAAATTCATACATTTGACAACTGATGGATGTCGTGTTCAACTTTGAACCGGAAACTTTCATTCAGAACTGCTGGGTATTAATTTAGATTAATCCAAACATAACGTAGACTCATTTTCTTAAAAATGAAACAAGTTTATTCATCAAAATAAAATTAATATCTGCACCGTATAAAATCAGCAATATCCACCTATCACTCGCACTTCAATTAAAATAAAACGTTTCACATCCTAATTGGAAAAAGGTGTTAGAAGATAAGTATGTCAACCATCAAACTTGTAGAAATGACTCTATAGTGAGTCACAAATATAGATATTAGATTGAAACAAATAATTTTCTTTATGCAATTTTACAAGACTATATTCTCATTTCTTATTAATTTAATATATTAATGAATAAGCACAAAAATTACAAAAAAGTTACAAAATAATTAGGATAAATAAATATGCTCATCACTCATTATCACAAAAACTTTGACAAAAACTATTTGTGGAAACCAAAGTAAACTTAACATATAGAAAAAGAAACATTTCTTATGAGTATTGAATAGGATCACGCAGTCTTTTTCTTTCTTTTTTTAAAGAACATGATCTCAACCATTAAACTAAAATCCCATTTATATAAAACATTAGTAAAAATATAATTGAGAGAGAGAATAAAGATAAATGGATACTGAACCCTATTTTATTAAAGTGCAAGTATGTGGTCATCTTTCCAGATGCATATTAATCACTGCACCTAGTTAATACAATTCCTCACCCTGCTCTCAATCAAGAAATAAACGGTTGCGTTGAGAACAAGGACAATAGATTCCAGACAGTTTTGGGAACGCGACAACAATAAATAGCAAATTAGACAAATGTGACCGGCACAAAAAAGCCCTTTTTTTACTTTGACAATGCCCCCATCCCCAATTCTATTTCTCTTTAATTCTTTCACACTCTTTAATCCATGGCGTAGAGCATAAGCAAAGTCAGAGAGGCGTAATTTTAATTGAATAATATTATCTTTAGGACACAGTCAACCTCATTACAAAAACATCTGAACATTCTCATATAAAGCATTTTGTACAAATTTTCGATCTTAGCTGCTAGTAGTTACAATTTGAAGACCCATAAAAGAAAATCAAAATGAAGTTTACCATTCTCGTATAGACTTCTACTTACAAAGGAAGAGAATGGTATCTAAGCACACCTGCAATCCCAAATCAGTCCTCTATTTTATTTGGATACAAGATAATAGACCCAGTTGACATTTACACGTTATCAACTGAACATATTTACAATCAAGATAAAATTTATCTCTTCCTCTAGACTCAAAGATCCAAAAATTACTTTTGTCCGTGCGTGTTGTATGAAGTCTCGGTTATGTTTTGAACTGAATCTAATATTAAACTTGTGTGGTATGAGAAGAAGATCTATGCCAGGGCAGGGATGCTGCAATTTCGCCTATCCCTATCAAGGCAATCAAATCCCTCAATTCTCACGGCAGGATTGTCACCAAAATTAGCTCGAACACAGCCTCCCTTCCTTGCTGAGGATGAGGGAGATGGTGGGAGACCTGATGCAGTCGGAACCACCACCCACGACTGCGGTGAGAGCGGAGAAAAAGTCTCATCTCCAAATCGAGCATCCTGAATCAAAGGGTTAGTTGCTCTGCTAGGCGGCGACCCGCAGAAAAAAGGTGGCGAGGAGGCTGCCACAGGCCAAGAGTTCTCTACATCAAAATCACCATCCTGGAAAACCATCAACAAACAAAATCAATTAAATCTGAGCACAACCTTCATCACTAATAAATAAATTAACCTAAACCACACGACTCACAACAGAAGAGAAAACAAAATAATAACAAAAAAAAAAACATTAAAAAAAATATCTACCTTTGTGAGTATGTTGTCCAGAGGATTTGAACCAGAGGAGCTTGAATCACATGGCTCGACCTGGCAACTGCAGAGAAACAAAGGATGCAAAGTTTAGTAATGATAGAAATAATACTTTGAAATACAATAAGGAGAAGAAAGGAAAGCAGTTATACCTGAGATGCCATCGGAAGTTTCTAGCAGGGTGATCGTTGACGGGAAAGTTGAAGAGGCCGAGGCGGCGGGGCTTGGGGCAAACCACGCTAATCTCATCGTGGGATGGAACGACCGCGTTTTGGATGGCAAACTGCTTCATCTTCGTCCTTCGATTTTTATCTACGTATTTAATTAACAACTAAAACCTGCTCCACACCTATAGACGTAGCAAAGGAGAAAATAATTAGAAGAGGACATCAAACGAAAACTCAAAAACCGAAAGCAATAAACAAATCAAGCCTGTCAAACCAAATTCTGTAATATATTAAACGAGATCCTACGAGCACATGTAACTATACCAACAACTGAAGGTTGAGATCTAGTAAAATAGATAAAGGAAACAACAAAAATAAATTATAATCACGCGTAGAGTTTCTGAAATCTCAATCACCTAGCTCTACCATAGCTATACACCTCACCTACAGATCTAACAAAAACAATACAAAATTCGCGTATGCAAATAAAAAACCGTATATGAATTGATTCAACATAAATCGAGCGAGATCTAGAAAAGGAAAGTGCTGGTTTACGATAATTAAATTAAATTTGAATTTGAAGAACAGGAATTACAAATATTAAAAAAATGATAAGGAGAGAAGGTTAACGTTTGGGAGCAAAGAGATCTAAGAGAGCAGTGATAGTAGAAGCAGTACCTGTGAGGTAAGGTGAGGGTTTGATTAACTAACTGTACAGAGGTTGTGAAGAAAAGAGAAGGAATTGAATTGAAAGAAGAAGTTGGTGAGAGAAGGGGACAGAGAAAAGTGAGGGTGAGGGATGAAGAAGATGGAAGTATGGGTTGCAACCACACTTCCTTTATATTTATCTTTTATATATATATATAAAATTTATTTTAAGGTAGATTTTTATTCTAATATTGTATGGTTAATTCATGCGGGCGGTGCCTCCCGCGATAAATCACATCGATATTGGCACCCTCAAACTCTCTTTCTTCTACGGTAAAATCAAAATTTTATGCGCATCCATGAATCATGTATAATTTATCATGTTAAAATATTAAATATGATACTATGATGTGAAAATATCTTAAATATCAACCCATCCCTTGGGAATGAGAATGAGTCTTGTATGGTGTAGCATTGTGCAACGCGCAACGTTTAACCTCCTCCCTACACGTGGCGCCCTCTCCACCTTCTAGGACCCAAGGTCGGCAAATTCGTACTTTCAAGGTCCGCTCCTACCATTCACTAATTTTTATTTCACTTTAATCCTTCTCTTGCCACTGGATTAAGACTACATCAATCAACATTAATCAAAATAAATAAATAAATCTTTCTCTCTAACTATGTTTTTCAAACTTATTTCTGTTTTCTCTCTTCTTTCTTACAGGGCTAAAACCAGTTATTATCTCTTTTTAAATGCTTTTGCAGCTTTCGCTTTCTCTTTAACCTTTCTAACTCTTATTTCCTATAACCTCCTTTTTCATACCTATTCAAATAACTTATTTTAATTAATTTCCCGTTATCTACCTTAAATCATGTCACATCTATCTTTTCTTATGTAATTATTTATTTTTTTATTTTTATAAGATCAATTAATATATATATATATATATATATATATATATATATATATATATTTCGGTAGGATTTTATGAGACTGAGAAATTAATCTTTGCTGACATGTCTTATTCGTTTTCGAACACTTGAATCGTTTGAGTCACTCGTTTTTCTTCAGTTTGGACCGTTCGGTTACGTCGGTCTTGGTCGATCGGTTGCTTTCAGGCTCCAAGGAGAGATATATGTAAAAGATACTCCGACGCGCGTGTGATTTTAAGAGCCTCGACTCTTGGTTGAGTATTTAATGAAAGATTATCACTGATTGTTTGAATGTTATGAATGATGAATTTTCATTTCTGGCTTTGTATTTATAATTTATCTCATGGATCCTGAGCTTTACATGATCCTAAGCTGATTCAAGCCCAATAAAATATAAACAGAATAAGATATAAACAGATTACCTGAAAATCGGTTTGGTTGTTTATAACCTACTTTATCAATATCTTTAATTAGATATTCTTTGATTATTTTATCATTTACTGGACTATTGGTCCAATAATAGCTTAAGCACTAACTTCTTTAACCTGAGTGGATAGACCGAGCGGTGCTGATTATTAACAGGCCATTATATATATATATATATATATATATATATATATATATATATATATATATATATATATATTTGTTTTAACATTTTTGTTAGTCCTGTCTTTCTTCTATTGCTTCTAATAGTCGTTATCGTCTGATGTAACCAGATGGACACCAATTCCAGAGTACCGCCTAGAAACACCCGTCTCAGTTTATATTTTCAGTTTTCAAAAGCCAAAGACAAAATTATTGCAGTAATAAAATACGTTTTTCTTAAAAAATTAAATGTTTTTTTTATGTACGATGATCTTGAGATCAAACATCTAATTCAATATCTGGAGAGAAAATAGTCCCTAATCATGTTTAATGTCACTTGATATATCTTTCCATTACTTTGGATCTTTAAGGTCGGTGTCAATATTACTAAAATAATTATTACATTTTCGTTTTGTATATATTCATTTATTATATGTTATTTTTTAATTATTTAATAGGACTGTCGTTAAGAAAACTTCTACCAAGCGAAGATATAATGTTTCAACAAGTCAGTCTCCCTTGATAATTTTGACCCGGAAGGTCAACCGTTTTGCTTTCTCTAAAATTCTATCATGTTTTCGTTTTGTAAATTTTTTCATCTTTTGAGTTATTAATGTTTTTTGATAGGTCTGTTATTAACAAATTTATGTACTCTTAAAGATGTTTTCACTTAAAATTTCACTGATAAAGTTGTTGATTAAATATTTCTTGAACTCTTTTGTTTTAAAAAACTGAACCTAGAAATAGTTTTATTTATTTATTTTATTCTTCTTACCTTCTCTAATTTTAAAATTTGTGGACTTCCCATCTTTATCTTTTCACTATGTTTTTAGTGAGTGTATTGGTTATAACCATACTTACTTTATTACACATTTTTTTTTTAAAAGTACACACCAATGAATTATTCTTTTTAAATGTTTATTTACGATAGTTTAATTTCAATCTTATTCTTAGAAATTTGTTTGACAATAGAAATCTTTTCAAAGATGGGGAGGGCATGTTTGTAGGAAAGAAATTCTAATGTGGTTGTTTAGATAGATTTATTGTTTACATGGAAGAAAAGACGAACGAATATTGTGTTTACTTTAGAATATTTAAAGTGATTAGAGGTAAAATATTTACGAATTAAGAGAAAAAAAATCATCGCAAGATAAAAATATTTGAAGAGATTCACCATGGTTTTACTAGAGTGTCTTTTATATATTTTTTAAATAAGGTTATGTTATGCATGGAATTGGTAATGTGGTGGTGCAATTGTCTTAATTGTCTTGATGGTTGTCGTTAGTGATTTTGTGGTGCCAGAGTTGTGTTTTGTGTGAGGTGTTGGTCGTGAGAATAGATTCTCAAATCATTATGTATTTTAAAGAATTGATAGTTTTTTAATCTTTAAGAAATGGATCACTTTGAATTTTGTTTTTTATTATTAAAAACCTCAAACTTAATAATACTAATAATAACTTACATTCATTTTAATATAATTAACACTAATTATATTTTGTTTTAAATTATTTTTATAACTAAGAATAAAATAATAATATTTTATTTTTGTCCATTAAAATATATTTTTAATTTATCAATCTTTTCATTTCTCTCCATCTTTCTTTTAGTTTAAATAACTCTTCTACATTCACTATTTTTCTCTCAAATTCATTTAAATCTACTTTTCAGATCCACCCACAGCGTAAAAGTCAAAGAACCGAAAGAATGTTAGGGATGGACAGATGATGAGAGAACAGTGAGAGAATTTGAAAGAAGAAAGAAATATCGAAATAAGTCGAAGATGATGCAAAGAATTCGAATAAAGATAAGCAAATATGGTGACGCAGTGACCTTTTAGCCATTCGAATTTTGACCCTCAAGCTGACCCCAAGACACCATCTACAAAAAAATAAAAATCCAGTTAATGGATGAACGCAGTTGTTGCAATTTGGTTAGGATCTTGTCAGCGAATTCATCCTGATATCTCAGTTTATGGGCAAATGACATGTCACCAAAAAAAAAAAAAAGAACTTGTAAATATTATTAAAGAAGAAGACGAAGACATATTGATGAAGAAGGGAAATAATTGTAGACAAACCGAAAGACATATCTTTTCTTGCATCTACACTTCCAAAGCAGTGGGACACAGAACAGAATACTCCATCCTAGTAAAGAAGTGCAATCATATTCTCTATGAACTGTGTCCAGATTTTGCAAATTATTCTCATTTCAAACCTTAATTATCGGCAAAGTTTATTTGATATGATGGTTTTACTAAAATTTTTGATAAGAAAAGTCGCTTTGACGTGATTTACCTTCTGTCATCAACATATTCTTATTAATTATATTAAAAGCAGGTGAGGGTGTCAAAGTTAGGCTTACGATCTGGTGAAAAGGACAGTTTCGGTTTGAAAGGATTGGCATGCGTTGGTCCCAAAATCAAGTTGGTGTTCACACAACACAACCACCATGTGTTGCCTTTGCTTTTGGCAGTGGCTTTTAAGAGGAATAGATCCAAAATCAACACTAATGGGGAAGCATTATAAACGATGCCCATGCTTAGCATTACAGAATCATTTTGTTGACGTAAGTAAGTTCGTAAATAAAAATAAAAAAACAGAAACTAAGTGCGTGTCTTAGCGTCAACAATAATAGTTTATTTTCACGTGCTTTACATCCACTGGACATAGGGTAAGCGAACAATGATTTGACATCAAATTGCTAAATTTTGTTGACCATTTTGTTACAGATTTCAATAATGAAAGAAAATAAAAATGCTGGGTCTTCCATCATGAGAGGATTACGTTGTTTGTTTAACAAGCAAAATCAATGAAAGCTGTAAAACAACCAAGAGAAAAGCTTTTAAGAAAAAGACGTAGCCTTTGCTTGTTTGAGATAAAAGGGTAGAAGAAAAAGGATGGAAAAGAAAGGATATAATAGGAAAGATTTGAACTTGGAAGAGGCTATTAAGGATCATTTGTGATGAAAGGATTGTGAACCATAGGTTTATCTTTCTCCTGTCAAAGCATGGGTATTGAAAGTTTGACCTATTTATTATAAATCTACAGTTTTGTAACATAATTAATTATATGCTTAGATATAATATTTTTTGTTTGAAATGTCACATAATCAATTAAGATTTTTATAAAATTAATTTTGTAGGTCATCTTAAACATTAAAAATCCTTGTTTTTCTTTTCTTTTTCATTAAACATACAACTATTAGAAATTTCTACTCTTTTGCTTTTTCTTTCTTCATTCCCATTTATTTTTTCACACCATCCAAACGAAACAAAAGCATCAATTGTGTACAACCATAATTCACAACTTGTAAGATTTTGTTTGTGTAAGCCACACAAGAGAAAGAAAAAGGATAGTGGAAAAAGGAGAGGATGTGGAAGTCGAAGGTTATCTAGTTTTGGAAGACATTTTGTTGCCAGATGCCATGGTCAAGGAAGTAGTTGCTCCGTAACGTGTTGGGTTGGATATAACTGTATATGGAAGCATTTGCAGAGCCAAGAATTTTCAGTATACACCAGAAATAACAAACTAGAAAAAATGTCTTCACCAATTACAACTATTATGATCACCTCATAACAAAACTAAACACGCAAGAGATTTCCACAAAAAATGGCAAACCAGAATTTACATTTTCTTACGCTTTCTTTTTTTCCAAAACAGTTTCTGGTGATGGTTGAACAAAATGTTACAAGGTATACAACAATAAACATCGTTTGGAACCAGAACTAGAAAACATTTAAATGCAGAAAGAAGAATGAATTAATGCCTTAGGTAACACAACAGATTGATGAACCGAGAGAACTCTGAAGAACGACAAATATGTGAGGTAGTTCCTAAAGAAATCAATCTGCAACTCTCTTGAAGATTTCTAAAATGTGATGACACAGAAGTAGTTCAAGTTCAAGCAGAGGCTGCCTCGGTGGCAGCTGCAGCACGCTTCTTGGCAAAGTATTCTTCAGCACGAGCAAGGTTTTTAGCAACTGATGGCTTAACCCATTTCTTGCGGCCAGGAAGCAAGGTGAGAGAACATCCAGCACTCTCAAGTTTCTCCTTCGCTGCTGTGGAAAAGGCACGGGCTTTTAGCGTCAATTTCTTGCTCAGTTCTCCTTCACCCAAAATCTGAAACCAAAAGGCACAATAAATTTTGTTTTGATCAAATTTTAAGGCCTTCTGAGTTCGGATGATGCATTGGATGGGTAAATAGAATTAAAAGGCTAGCTTAAACATACAATACTATGTGGTTTAATGTTGTAAAGAAACCAATTATTTGCAAAGATTTCCTGATGCATTTATACAAATTGAATACAGTAAAATTTAATCCACAGATGCACGATGATCCAGGTATACAACATTTGCCAGAGCGAACTAAAGTTTCAACCATTAAATATAAGTAAGTATCCTCTCAAGTTCAAGAATCATTCCATTTCAAAAGCTTATTGAAATAAATGTCAATGTAGAGTGCAGTTTATTTACCTAAATATTAATTTTCTTTTGGTAGAAAAATTATCATTTAAAGATACTACTACACTGATGGGCATGTCTTTACATCTCATTGCTTATCCCACAAAGAATATTTCATCGGAATAATGAGTCTAGCATTTGGCCTCTGGAATAAAGATATGGAAAAAACTAGCATTTGGCCTCTGGAATAAAGATATGGAAAAGACCTTTTATTGTACGAAAAACAAAGGAATAGCATAAAGATATGGAAAAAAGGACATAAATAAATGACTTTGAATATTTGCCTCCTGAGCTGTAGGCGGCAAAGTAGTTATTGCTTGAAAAATCATCATAAAGTACGTTTTTAAAGGGAGTACTGACAATCTGAAAAACAAAACCACTGACCATAACCTAATTTATCCATGATGGATAAAAGAAATGGTCTAATAGAAGATTCACAATCAGAATAGATACCAGTATACGTAAATTTTGGTGTTCGGAACAAAGAATTTACAGCTTCAAACCACTGACACATCCACCTAAATATCATATGTTAGATCATACATGGCAAAAGGTGCAGATAAACTAAAATAACAAACTAGGAAGAAAGAACATCACAAAATTAACCGAAAGTAATTTCTTTCACAGCAGAGCAGGGGACTCTAAAGAATTGACCTTCATGATAGTTGGTGTTACTGCTAGGAAACTAGCATCCTCATTTACTTTAAAAAATTTAATCTCATAATACCTCCAGACATCCAGAAAACGATCATGAAGAAGTATGATTTAAGATGACAGCTAAGGAAGAAATTTATATGTCATTCAATCAAGAAGTAATATGTACCTTCAAAGGAAGTCTTCTTTCTCTTCCTGATGGGTTAATCACACCTTTAGCCTTCAGTGACTCGAGAGACACCTCTTCCCCTTCCTTAAATTTAGCATCTTCTATGTCTCTCAGATTTACATGGACATATTTGGGCAATCCCGCATGCATACCTTAATATAGGACAAAGGAAAAGAAAAAAAGTGGCATAAAAGAATAGTTCCGAAGGAGATAAATGCACAAGCATTGACTAAACAAGTTAAGAGAGGAAATAAAAAAAGAAGAAATATACAAGAGTGAAAAACCACACAACCTCTACTATTTATTGGTGAACTTTACTGGAAACTATATAATCATGTATGATATACATTAAATAAGTGAGACGCACACAATACTGTGACTTATAATAAATTTCAGCTAATAGTGTGTTCAAAAGAGCATGTTGCCAATATGTTTCAACATACAACAACATCTGAGATGAAAGGGGGCATATTAGTAAAGAAGTTTGACAATAACAACATCTGAGGAAAGGAAACTAAGATGCTACAGATTGATCGCATCCAAAATGCAACGATTCCCTTCCTACAATAATCACCATTTCCGGGCTCTTGTTTCCTCCGAGTGCTTCTTCAAATATTAGAGAAATTCATCGTGTGAAGTCCCACAATATATATACCTCGTCTCTAGGATGGATAACAGCTTGACGACAAACCAAATACAATGTAGCAACAATTTGTAACCAAATTGCCCACTAATATATAACAGTTTACACTACAACTTTTGACTTCTTCAATTGTAAAAGTCACTTAATGAAAAAAAAAAGGGCAATAAGACATCATTGGTCATGAAGGTATCGTAATGGAGTTTAAGGAAAATTACATATAACAATACCAGGACTAGAGCCTAACATACAACAATACCACAAGTAAAAGTAAACTAAGGTATAATTCAGTCACAATTTTCTCATCTGCATCAAGGGATTGCAACACTGATCTAAAATTGCAGTTTTAAAAGTAATGTTTTTCATGTTGCTACTGATAATGATAGAATCCCCAATTAATTGGGGGCATTACCTCCTGCGATTCCTCTGAGTTTGGGGATTCGTCGATAAAGGGGCATCTGACCACCTTCGAAACCCTTCCTAACTCCAGGCCCAGATCGAGATTTCTGACCCCTCATCCCAAAACCACAACTTGCTCCTTGCCCTGCAGATATTCCTCTACCCTTTCTCTTTGCCCTCTTCCTCGAACCCGGTTGGGGCCCCAAATTGTCCAGCCGAAACCGAACGCCGACCAGGGGCGTTGCCACCGGGGCAGAGGTAGACTTGTAACCTGCGAAAACGATGGGTCTTGCTCGCTGAATCTTCACACATGGTTTTGCAACTAAGGTTTTCACTGTTCCCTGCAATGCCCAAATGGTTGAGAAGAAATAGAGACGAAGAAGATTCTTACTTTTTTTGGAGGGAGATGAAAAACCTTGAAAGGAGTAGACAGCTGCGGTGACCATGAGAGTGGAATGAGAAAAGCAGTGGCCATTTCTGTGACGATGGATTCCCAGAGATGACACGATAACTGCACAATCAAACTTCAAATAACGGATAGGATAAGTTTTTCAATTACTCTTTTTATTAGAAAAAAAAAATCAACTTATTCATTTGCCTAACACTATAGTACAGAAATTATTCAACAGATTTGATAAATAATTGGCTTAATTAATTAAGTTTCACATTCATGATAAATACATTCATGATAAATTTAAGATTGAATTTTTATCAAATTTTTTATCTGTTAAATACTCAAAAGTTTTTTTATATTATTTAAGTTGAAAATTTTCACTGATGAGACCATATGATTATTGTTTGTCCATCATATTATTTAATTTTCATCACATTATTTAACACTTATTATATCACAGAAATTTAATACAAACTGAACTAAAGATATATAAATTTATACAGAATTTAAAATTTAATTATGCTTAAATAATTTACTTAAACATTAAGCAGTACCTTTAAAGGAAAACTAAATTCACATCCACAAAGGAGATGATAGCATAAATTTTTATAACAGTTTATTATTTTTAAAATAAAAAAGCAATTATAATGTGTAACAAAAGTTAAACATCAATTAAAATTATGATATTATAAAGAATATCCCTAGATTAGATAAAATATTTATCGTATGTTTATATTTGAATTTTTTTTATCACTAATAAAGGAATAATAATATGCTACTTTTCAAATAGTACTATTAAGGAATTTTGCTTGTATTTATATGGACGAAAAGATAATACAAATATTGATAGGCGAAAAAGTTTTTTTTTTGTACGAAAGAGCTTTGGTATGTTGATACAAATTTCACTCATTTGAAATTTTTTTCTTGATGGAAGAGTGAAAAATAAAGGTTAAAAAAATTGGTCAAAATAATTTTCTTTCTTTACGAAAATAGTATAAATTTTAAGACTTATAAAAAATAGTTTGATTTTTGAAAAGGTTGTGAAATGGACAAATTGAGTTAAGCACGTTTTTTATTAATAAATATTCATAAATATTTATTAATGAAATTGGGTTTGAAAATGCGATTTTATTTCTTAATCATGAAAATGTTACAATTAAAATACAACTTTGTCGAAATAATTTCAGAAATTCATAATATAGTTTTTGTATTTTAGATTATACATTTCAAAATAAAAAAATTTGTACACTAAATTTAGATTTTAAAATAAAAAATAAATTTGAAATTATATATTTTAAAATAAAAAATTCATATTTTCAATTTATATTGAAAATAAAAATTTTTCTGACGGTGTAAGATGAAATTTATAGGGGTTCAGGAAGAAACTGTGCTGAATTTATCTGTCAATTTTACAATAAACAATTTAGATCCATATTTTCAAAATTATATATTTTAACATATAAATTTTACATTTGGAATAATATAATTTAAAATATAAAATTCTATGATGATGCGAGAAGAAATTTATAGGGGTTCAAAAAGAAACTGCCCTTAATTTATAGGTGAATTTTACAACGGAAAAATTTGGACCCATATTTTTCATCTTGATTTGTTTGTAAGGTAAGTCATTGATCAATTCTTCAATTCTTGAGCCCTGAAGTTATTGGGCTTTTCTAATTTTGTAAGTTCGGGTAACTTATTATTACAGCAAAATGGAGAGTGTTACTTTCTTCACCACCCCATCTTCTTCCTCCACCTTCCCAACTTTTTCTAAATTCCAATCTTATTCTTTTTACTTTTACCTTTATCTATTTTACTTTTTATTTTTTAAAACCCTAATCCCCTTTCAATTCTTAGGGTGTTGCTCCCTCCACCTCCACAGCCTTCTCCCTCCACCTCCCCAATTATCTTTAATTCCAATTATATCCTTAAAGTTAAAATTTTTTATTTTTATTATTTTATTATTTTAATATTTAAATATAAACTAATATAAATATACATTATTAAAATACATTAAAAAGATATTCAAAAATAATAAATCAAAATATTAAAATATCTAATAAAATAATAACAGAAACATAAAATTAAAACAAAGCTTAAACGGAGGACATCCTTCAACGGATGTCAACATCCGTTTAAGGCGAAACGGATCCGTTTCGCCTTAAACGGATGTTGACATCCGTTGAAGGATGTTGACATCCGTTGAAGGATGTCATCCGTTTAGGCTTCGTTTTCATTTTACGTTTTAGGGTTAAAGGATTATTGGAAAGATTATTGGAAGGATTATTGGAAGGGTTTAGGGTTTAGGGTTTAGGATTATTGGAAGGATTATGACTACGTACCTGGAGAGGAACCACGACAAGCACATTACACCACAAACGCACTGCACCACGTACTGCATCGAAAGCAAGAGGAAGATTGCTTGATAATTCTTTTCACGATCACTGAGCTTTGCAGAAAAATATTTTACTCATACAAGGAACTACGTAGGTTATCAGTGAAATATGTTATAAATGAGTAAAATTAAAAAACAATAATTCCAAAAATAAAATTTTACTGAGGAGCAAAATAGTAAAGGGGAGGTGGAGGGAGAAGGCTGTGGTGGTGGAGGGAGCAACACCCCAATTCTTATTCATATTTTACTTTCTCTCTTTCTTTTCAATTTCTACATCCGATAACAATCTAATTAATCCCTACAATCTTCTTCGCTAACAGTGTCACGAGTCCTCTTCACCTTCTCTACGTCACCACTATGTATCATACCCTGTGACTTTGAATATCAGAATTAGTTTATTGAATCTACACCACATTCAGAAATCCTCACATCCATATATGTTGATGAACTACCACATGAAATTTATTGTTCAAACTGCCAACTTCTTTCCATTACTTTTTAAAAAATATGACAAAAGTGATCAAACCATATATAATATAAAGTAACTAAGCTTTCGAGAATAAAGAATGAAGAAAAGGCATAAATGGAGAATGGTGTTAACGGATGTGGAAATTGAAAAGAAAGAGAGAAAGTGAAAGTGGGTGGGGGAGGCTTGCCTTTAAGAAAAAGAGTGAAAGTGAAAGGGGATTAGGGAGGTGGAGGGAAAAGATGGGGTGGTGGAGGGAGTAACACTCCAAAATGGACATGCAAAAGTTATCAACAGTTGCTCCTTCTACCACCACACGGCATACTCTCTACACTTTATCAAATATTTTTTATTTTCAAAACTACACTTAGTTTAGAGGTTAAATTATTTTTACCACAAATTTTTAATTTATTTCTCAAACCCTAATTTTTCTTCATTCATATTCCCTGAACAGCAGGTGCACTCACATCCTATCTCAACTCAATCTTCTTCTACCTAGTTGTACCTAATTTGACAGATCCGTTAGTCACCATGTTATCGATTAAATATCTGAAAAAATATGATAGTATATTTTTTATATCACTAGATATCCACATATATATTTTATATTTTTTAATTTAAAAAATAAAATATAAACTTAGATTAGATTAAAAAAACTTAAGTACAATTCAAATCAAATTATATGAAAAATTTACAAATAAATTTAACTTTTTTAGAAATTAAATTTAAATAAATTGCAACAAAATATACATTCTAAAAATTCAATCTCTTACAAAATAAATTCAATTTTATAGGCCTAAATAAAAAATAGAAATATGTGAACTCAAATTTTAAATTATTCATAAATGATTAATAGGTTTTTATTATTAATTTTATTTTTATCATTCAAATTTAAAAATTAATTAACTAAAATTCAATAATAATTATTAGGTATAATCGAATACATGATAGTTTGATGTAATTCATCAATAAAAGATAATTAAATATCCATATATGATATGGATACAACTAGGTAGAAGAAGATTGAGTTAACATAGAGATGAGGTGCAGCGTTAAAAAATATGAATAAAGTAAAATTAGGGTTTGAGAAATAAATTAAAAATTTGTGTTATTAAAAGTAAAAAGGTTTTAACCTTTAATTTAAAGGATATTTTTAGAAATAAAAAAATTTGAGAAAGTGCAAGATGGATGACGGTGGAGGAAGCAACCCTCAAAGTTATTTTGATACATTACATCAACAGCTTTAATAACTTAAAGGTGTTCCAAGTTTATTTTTTGTTACAGGAGTCGGACCATCTTAAAGAAACACATGTTAACCTCTTCCTAGACAAAACCAAAATGAACCTTGAAGACTAAATAAAGATTTGTCGCTGATTTTTCAATATCACAACACTAAACTTAAGTTTACGTTTACTGGTTACTTTAATCACAAGGTTTGTCGCTGATTTTTCAGTTCATGGGATATTAAATGATGTAGAATTTGGAAAGCCATTTGTTCTAGGTTACAGAGAACAAGTGTTTATTTAATTAAAAAATAAAATACCTTAATACCTTCAAATTGGTTAATATATTTGGACCGAGAATAATAATATCGTTATATAAAGATGAAAAACCTATTAATTCATTTTTAAAAATTTGAACAAATAGTGATGTCAAACATTTTCTCCAAATTTTCCATTAAAACTTCAAAAACTAGCATTCCTTTAAAATATTTCCTTGAATTTTGTAAAATATATAAAGTATGAAAATTCTATGTTTGATAAGAGAGAGAAATATATTTAAAGAAATGGTAAAATTTACTGTGCCCTTTTCATCACTATGTCTTGTTTCCTCATCTTTTGTTTGTTTATGTTCTTCCAAAACTGTTGGAAGGTATCATGTTTTTGTAGAATAGGTGATTGGATATCATATAGATGGGTGGAGTACGAGTTACAATATATTTAGTTCTATTAAAAATATTGAAAAAAATAAAAATGTCAAGTTGCCATTTATCGTGGCTTGTACAAGGGTGGTCTATTTCATATTTTGCAGTAAGGTTATAAAAGAAAATTTCTGTAGAGATATACTGAGGCACATGACATTAAATTACATTTGTTTCTGCTACGAGGAAATACTACGGGCATGGACATGATAATCTCGGAAAAGACAGAGATAAAACCAGGGAGATAGATGTAGTGTCTGTAATAAACTAGCATACTTAAGTGAGGGCTCTTATTAGGCATGGAAGACGAAAATAAGAGTCTATGAAAATGGGAGCATATAGGATGGGAAGGAGGGTAACACTAACAGTGTTGGTTAGTGTGCCCTGGGGCCTTGTGCCTGATTATGCTATGTGTAGCTTACTTAGAGCATACCACTTAAGGCTACTTTTCGAAATTGGTCATAGTACTAATTTGAGTGTAAAGATTTGAATTGGTGCATTGTATAGGCAGCGAAATCAATGCAGAGCTAGGTAGCCAAAATAGAGGCACGACAATAGTTTGGTGTAAAATAGGAAGGAAAGAAAAGATGCCCTCACAGCAACCAATCTTTATGAAATACATATGGTTTAGTCTTGTTACTATGTTTAGTCCAGTTTAGTTATTTGTCTGCAAAAATGAGGCCACTTTGGTTATTTGTAGTTGGTATGGAACTTTATAGAGAGAAAAAAAACAAGAGCAACGAGGCTACAGATTAGCTGGTGTTTCATGTTTGAAGATACGGTTCCAAAAAGAAATATTATTTAATATGATAAGGTTTGTTCCCGGTTGGGAATGAAGGTAAGCTAGAATGAAGAAGAAGTGAGGGCATCTGGTAGCATTCTGGTGAAAGGAATAGGAGAAAGAAGCGGGAGTGAATCCAAAAGCATAAAGACATAATGCATGAGGTCTACTTTTTGTAAGAAGAAAAAAGGGTGTATATGCAAATGGAAACTGCAAGCTGAAAAATCAAAGTAACTAAACAGCTATTCAATCACAGAAAGTTTGAAGCAGCTGAGCCCATGATCTCTCTCTCAATCCCTCATTGTGGCAAGCACAGTACGTTGTTCAGACCTATCTGAGAAGAGTGAACAATAACTAGAGGCATCCATTTTTGGGGTCTGCATATATAAGACCAATCACCCTACCATCAATAATTTGGCACTGATTCAATCAGCTCAACCTCTGTGTAGTTCATGGAAATTCAATGCTAATAGGGATGCAGACAATTCTCTGATTCGTCTTCTCACCACCACCACTACTTGCTACCAACACAGTCATCTAACCCTCCTTGCTTCCGTCTACTAACTAATCTTTGCAACTCACGAGTAATTTTCTTCGTAAAATCTCTCTTTCTTTACCTCCTCCTCAAAAGTTCCAACTCTTTTTTATTTTCTTTCCTTTTGTGTGTCTCAAACCAGTCAGAGGGTTCAACTAAATTTGCATGATGTGTTTAGGTGTTTTAACATTTTTACCATGACAATCCTTTGTCTACCCTTCCAAGGTGAGAACTGACAATGAAACAAAAGATCATCAAAAGATAAGTGGCTTGAAGTAGAAGTAGCAAATTGTCAAATGTATCATATTTGCACTAACACACTTCCCATATACACCAAAACAAAACTAAATTTACCGTCAATTGGCTGATAAGAAAAGTACAACAATTAACAAGAAAAAAGAAGGGGATTTTTAATGAGTTTATCATAAGAGAGTAAAGTTGTAGACGTTCCCTTGAGCATTTATAACCCAAAGATTGAAGGAAGCTTTATTGAGGGAAGCTTTATTGATTCTTGATAGTGAAACTGACTTTTTTTTTTAATTAGAAAGTTGAGTTATGATCTTCTATCAAAAGGAAATTGAATTTTAGCACTCGGAGCATCATTAAAAATCCTAACTGTAATGTAATGAATTTGACTTCTGTATGACAACAGTTAGGCTAGTTCCACAATCCAACATCAAGTGACAAATTATTCAAATATAATCCGATAACTCTTACAATCTGACATCAACTCATTTTAACCTATAATTCGATGGTCAAGTTGGATTATTTCATTTTAAACAAGTTGGATCAGTCTCACACCTAAATATAAGAATAAGAAAAGAAAATTATATAAAGATAAAATTAATATAAAGATGGGATAATTAAAAGCATATCTTCTTAGCTATTTTATTTATGTAAAGAATGATTCATTACCAAGTATTTCTCTCTAGTAACTATATTATAATGGTAACATGTCATATCTAAAGTGAGAATTAAAAAAAAAACATGATTCTAAAATTAAAAATTGGAAATAAAAGATATTTTATCTGATTAGAAATAAACCTCATTTATTAACCAGAACAATAATAGATTTTAGAAAGATAAATGATAACACAAGTTATATATATATATAAACTCGTTACTTTTATAGAGACTTACAAAAATTTACTTTAGTCCATTTATTTATAACCTAAAAGTCAGACCATCTTTGTGGAATCCAAATTTAAAGGAATAACACTTAATTTTTATATACTTGATTTTTCACATACAACTTTTATTCATAATTTATATACTCATTTATAAAACTCATTATTTTATTTGTTATTTTAAAAGTAAATAATAATAATTTTGAAACTTTAAATTCATATAATTTAGCATATTATTCGTATATTATATTAATATGATTAATTCTAACTCTTAGATAATAAATTTGAAGCACATGTTTAAATTTTGGTGAATTTCAAAGAGTAAAACAGTAAAAAGAAAAAAAAAGAAGAGTAAGAAGTAAAAGGGAAAATATATTCATTCAGGAGGGTATTATCTATACGCATCTTTGCTTTATGAAAAATGTCTTTTTTAAGAATTTTTTTGATAACTTTTTTATAATATATGTGATAAAACAGATCAATAAAATAAAACAGTGTCCCATGGTCTATTGTTAAAAATTTTTGTTAAAATATTATGGTGCGTTTTATCATATATATGGATATGAGTTTTTCTATCAGGAAAAACTAATATTAATGATAGAGCACTTGGTGTTGGACACCTGCTATTAGTATCATGGTAATAAGGGTAGTTGAATTTATAACTTTTTTTACCTTTTAACTTTACATTAAGCTTGTGTGATTTTGTTCATCCTATAATTTTTATTAGTGTTTGAAAGAAAAGATTTCATTAGAATTTATTAGAGAAATAAAATATTTGATTAAAATTAAAAAAAAGAAAATAAAGAGACATTTAAAATATTTTAAAACTTAGATACATGTTTTTCTTTTGTAATTTTTTTGGAGACTATATTTTAATTTTATCAATTTTGTTTCAGTTTACAAACTTAATAAATATTTTGATTCTTAAGAATTATTTTGTTTTTATGTTTTTGTTGCTTAGTTTTTTTATTTTAAAAAAAATTAATTAATATTAAAATAATAAGAAATCAAGTATGAGATTGGATTAACATATATCTATTATCCGGTGAGATACGAAGATGAAATAAAAATGTTATATTCGTTAGGTAGGTATGGGTATGGATGTGGGAATGAAAATCATTTTTTTTTAATGAGTATGAGATAATGATAGTTTCTCTATTCTATTCCATTATGGAAACGAATATAAAGTTTGTAAAAGTTTTGTAATGATTTCATTAAATATTTTAATTTATTTTAATTTAGATTAGTTAATTTAATTTAATTTATTATTTTAATATTTCAATATAAAATATACTAATAAATATTAAGTATATTTTATTAATTATTTAATATTTTTACTTTATTTGTTCTTTTTATTATAATAATATATTATATTTATTAATGTATAATTATTATTTATTTTTATATTTTTTAATTATTTATTATCTTAGAATAAAAAATATTTTATTATAGGTTTTTTTAAGTCCAATAGAATAATCTACTTCTCTAATAAATTATACTTTGGAAATTTTAGTAATATTATTATAGTAAGAGGTTTTTTTTTTCACAATTGAAATTAGTGAGAAACTTTTTTTTTTTTTACAATAGAGAGCAGAAAGTATTGCTGAGAAATTTATTATTTTATATAATTTTTTTTTACTTTTTGGATTTAATTTGATTTTCCCTTGATAATTTTTCTCCTTGGAAACAAACGCACTAGTAGTATGTTTAATTTTAATTACGCTATCAAATGTGACATTAATTTGATTATATTATTAGAAGATTTACATCTAAAATTTTGTTTCGATCTTTTTCAATTATTTTTATTCAAATTTTATTTTACTTTTAGTTTGATTTTATGAAAAAACTATTTTTTACAATTTTACATGTATATTGTGTCAATCATAGTTATTTTATACCTGAGTTCCAGAATCATACCGGGAGTAATGTTTACAAATTTATCTATAAAACATTTTTTTACGACCAATCAAATTATTTATAATTTTTTTTTCATTTTTTCTTCATCACTTTCTATATTGCTTGGCTTAATCTAAATAACTTGTTTTTTTTATGAAGATGACTGATAAAAAACACACACAAACAAAAAAATAAAAATAAAAATAATATATATATATATATATATATATATATATATATATATATATATATATATATATATATATATATATATATATATATATATATATATATATATATATATATATATATATAACTGTAGAACCCAATCTTTAGCTGGTTTGGCTAGGTTATAGGCAACAGAGCCATTTCCATACCGAAACAAAAAAGTCTTGCTTGTTATTAATGTGTGAAGTCCTTTTCTTTTTCCATAACCTAGTAATGCATTTACATTTTACTTTGTTAATACAAAATTCATTAGGAAAAGGAACTATATTATGAATGACACAGTGAATAAAAAGTTCATATAATTTAAATCAAATGTTGCCCAGCCAACCTTTGTTAATTTAGTAAAAATTCTTCTACCATAACTAACGTTCAAACAAGTTTTAGCGCATTCTCAAAACTGTCGCAACAATGTTCGCAGTCTTAATTATAAGACTGATTCAACTCGCAAATAATTAACTTTTATTTATGTTAAGTATATATAGTTTAATAAGCAAATGTTATACTATTAACTACTAATACATTGTTCTTATTTAGGTTTTAAGATTACTATACAAATTAAAAAGAATATAAGAAGGAATGCCTCAACCTTTTACGTAAACTTCGGATCTAAAAGTGAGTTAGATCAACAGTGTAAACCCCATCTGGGCAAATCAAAGATAATATTTATAATTAATTGAATGATAATAATTTTTTTTGCACTGTCTTAAGTCATATAATTTTCTGTTTGTTATCCTCAATTTTGTTATATGGTAGTGTTAATTGTTTTAGGGCAATATCAAATACATAAATAAGATTTTGAGAAAGTAAATACGAGGAAAAATGTAAAATTTTTGAAGAAGAAACATGATTTAAATTTAATAGGAGCAATAAATTAAATGATGTAAAATATTACACAATAGTTATTTTTGGATATATAGCCAATGCTTCCTGATTTTAATTAAAGTTGCTGTCAGTATCTGTGTAAACATTAATTAATCTATCTTTTTAGCCAGGTAAGGCTATTCAAAAAGATACTTCTCAGAATAAAGATGATTGTATCTCAATTCTATCCGTCGGTACAAAGACAATCTATAAACATTTTCGCATGTTTGGGCGCGTTTGTTTATATTTTTGACGAAATAAATGTTAATTGTAATCTATATTGAAAATTGTGAATATTTTTTTTTTCAACAATCAAAACTAGAAAGGAAAAGAGATCCAAATGCGTATGAATTATTTGTGTTATTTTTCATGCGAAGAAGTTGATATGAATAGGTCTAATAATGGTAATTATTATATTGGTATGCACTATTTACTACTGCACTAGAGAGGTAAAGCTTGACCTAAAAGAGAAGAAAATTTGAATTGTTTGTAAATAGTTGATAGTACAATTATCGGGTTTGTAAACTTTAAAGGTTAATTTGGTTTGGTGAAAGAATGATTTGATTTAATTTGGTTTGAAAATTCTGGTGGTAGCGTACTGTTGGTTGGTCTCATGTATGCTTAGAATTGAAAGGTGTTGAGATTGCATCATTTAAGAGCTACCCCACGCTTCAAATGAATTTGTCAGAAAACTTTTTTACCTCTAATAGATATCACCATAATCTGATTTTGTAGTACCACGATTGGCAACAGGTATTCTTCTTCTCTCCACGTTTTCATCAATAGAATCCAAGAAGACTGTGAAGTTTTGAAGTGTGAAGTAGTTTTAACGTTTTATTTGCGTTGGTCGTGGTCTGAACATGTATGCAGTTTGCTAATTTGTTTCATTTCTGTCCTTAAAAATATAAGTATAGTTAAAGCTCTTGGCTTTTGTTTCCAGTTTACATTATTAAGCAGTACACATAAATGCAATGCACTTTCTGTCGTAATAGGAAAGGTAACAACTTTTCAATTTAAATTTTGACTGCTTGAAGGTGATGAAGACAATTTCCTCAACTGGTTTGTAAGTTTGCCTTGCTAGAGTTCTGAACACGGAAGTAATGTTTGTTGGATTTACTGCTTAAATTGGTGAAGGACCACTTTAAAGGTAATCATACATAGACACACACTTGCAAGAAAAAAATTCAGATAGTTGGGGCGCGGTCATATTGCATGAATCTTTGGGTCCAGGTTTTTAAAAATATGAAATGTGTCTCGCAACGTTTTCTTCTTAGTACCAACCAGCTAGTCAAGGCCAGCTGCAGTAGTGTGGTCCATGAATCACCTGATTTTAATGCCTAGCTAGCCCTCTTATTAGGCAGTGTCCTCTTTCTCCTTTATAACCATTTCAGGTGTGGTGGGGGAACCTCTCACTTTGTGGACAACAGGCCATATCTCTAACTATTCTTTCTTTTTGCCATTTCACATACATCCTGCTCCAAATCAAGAGGCACACCTTAATTACATTCAACAACGTTAATTACCTCAATCACCACCTAAACATCTGCTTAATTCAACCTCTTTGTTAACGCTATAGCTACTTTTTTTTTATGTGTACATATGTGTTTGGTGCGGTGTTTAGATTCTCAGAACTGTTTCAACTTTTAAAAAAATACATATGTATATGTATGAGTAAACTCCACAGCAGTTGTCAATAGCCCCACCACCACCGTTTAAAAAGTTAATTAAATGCTTCTGGGTATTAATTTGCAAAACATGTAAGCTAGCTCACTACTTAACTGTCTTATTAAGGAATCACTTAGAGACTAAGAGAACAGAGAATATAATGATGAAAATGATGAAAACATAAAGAAATTTGAAATCCATTTGTTCACTTTCTTCATGCACATCTATTGAAAAGGACTATGTATATGTAATCTATGAGATATAGCAACTTTCAAAGAATAAAACAATAAGTGGGGGTCGAGTCTATCCCAACTTAGATTGCAAAAAACCCTAATGATAGATACTGATAGCAACCCTTCGTGGATGCAAGTCTAAGTCCCCTGGATAGAATTTTACACCCAGAAGGAGGCATTGAGCTATTGTGGACCATACACGACCTGTTCTCAAACATCCCCCTCTTTAAGCACAATAACCACGCTAAAATGTCTACGTACGCTATGCCTTGTCTTGCTTTCTTTCTGGTATAAATGTCATCTTTCATTCTTAGGGCAACCTTTAATGCTCAAAGATTTGTACTATACATTTGATTGCCATCCTTTGTTGGTAAACATTTTCTTTTCGAATATTACTTAATCATTTTTTTCAATGCATTTGACTGAAATTATTTGAATATTTTTGAACCCTTTGTTGCCAGTTCTAGCTAGGGCAAAAATAAAAGCAAAAATAACAACAACTAGAGGCAGAAGCATCTATATAATTATACAATATCCACTACAAAACTCATTTTCTTTCTATCTATCTTTCTTATCGTATAATTCATTTTTATATTCATTTTTTCTCATACTTTGATATACAAATTGTTATATATATATATATATATATATATATATATATATATATATATATATATTAATATCATTTCCCGGTGTATAAGGAATAATTAATACAAAAGCAACATGTTTCTGAATCACATATCTAGCCCTTCCTAATTGCGTCTGTCATTTCCCAAGTCTCAACCGAACCAGACGAAGCTAGCTAGCATTTTGCAAAAACCTGATTTAAGCCCCCCACTACCACACTCACGCTCTCCTTTTAAAGTCACGAGACCCACTGTCCCATTGTTCATTCAATTTTTTGTGTGGGGGGAGATAAAGAGAGAGAAAGAGAGTGGCAGAGGAACTGATAGAGAACTTTCAAAGCTCTTTATCTTCTACCATCACTCAACTAGCCTCTATATTGCAGTCTCAAACTGAAAGTCTAACATATTTTGTAAAAAGCTTTAGTTTTATCCCCTCATCTGAAAGAAAGAGTGTTTGCCTCACATCGTTTTTTTTCTCCTTTCTCTCTTTCTGTCTCTCTCTCTCTCTGTCGGTACCATGTAGGTCTTCTCCCGCTACTATACCTTCACACCCTTTTCTGATTCAGTATCTTCTCCTCTTTCTCCTTCTTCTCTAACCCTTTAACTTTCTCTCTCTCTCTCTCTCTCTCTTATGGCTTTGTTGTTTCTTTACAGGAGACCAGAAGGAAACCCGTTAGATCTTAACAATTTGCCTGATGAGTACTCTAGAGATGGCAAACAAGTCCTCGAAGACCATACCTCTTCACCGGGTAACTTGATCACCATACCTATACTATCACATACACGCTAAAACATCAGAGGAACATATTTTTTCTCTCTACTTTCCGAATTCTGTTTCAATATCACTCACCGTGGGAAGAAGGATTTCGCTTTTCACAGGAAACAAATTTTAACACTGCTGTGATTTGTTACCCACCACTTGGGTATATTCTTTGACTATGAAACAGTGCTCATCAAACTTTCTTTTTTTATTTGATTCTTGGTTTTTGTCGTTGTACGCTTCCTTATTCTTTTTCCTGCTATTCTTCTTTGATGGTAAACATCATGCAATCTGGAAAAGTAAAAAGAAGAAAATGAAATAAAGGGCAGTAATAGTAGTAGTTCGTCAGCAAAACTAAAAATACTTGTTTTTTCTGTGGGCGGTTAATTAATTAATTAATTAAATTTATGTGATGGATTTGGGTAATCGAGAATGGGCTTAAAGGGAAAGAAGGGTGTCATGGAAGTTGCTTTAATTGGATGGTTATGGTTGCAGGTTGCAGGAAAAAGAAAAGCGGCGGGAAGGATGGAAAAGACGAGTGTGGGAAGGTCTACGAGTGTAGATTTTGTTCCCTTAAGTTCTGCAAGTCTCAGGCTCTTGGGGGACACATGAACCGCCACCGCCAAGGCTAGTACCACCTATACTATTACCATTATTAACACTTTTCTTTTCTTTTTATTTTCTTCCTCTTTACTTTATCCTCTTTCATTCCACTCTTTAAACCAAACCATTCACTCAACCAAGTCTCTACTGCCCGTTAATGATTTGCTCATCAAAGGTTGTCATTTCAATCACAAAAAGTTGAGTTGTTTTGTTGGATCGCTGAAATTCTAGAGGGCTCTTTTTGTTTTTTCTTCCTTTTAATTCTTTGCTCTTATTTATTTATTTATTTATCATTATTATTACTTGTTTTATGATTTTATTGGGCAGAGAGGGAAACGGAGACACTGAACCAGGCTCGACAACTGGTCTTTCGCAGTGATCATACCCTTACTGCACAAGGTGCACCTCACTTAGGGTATGTATACATGCACCATTACTTGTTTTTTTTTTTCCTTCTTACATTTTATCATTTGCTGTTTTTGTCAAATATTTGTATTTTGTTTTCTAGTTCTTTGTTGTCTTTCAATTTTGAAGAAGAAGCAAGGTAGCATGCAGACATAATATTAGGGTACACAACAGTGTTTGATATTGATAAAATTTACTTTGTGGTAATATTTAGATGCTGCCAACCGATAGGAACGGGTGGTTATCACCCATCGGGAGATCCATCGGCACCTCTGAGATTTCCGAGGTACTTCTCAGGTTCATCCTCAACTCACATGCCGCCAGCAGCACCGGCACCAGTAGCACCACAGCCATACCTGTATGCCTCACCTACAAGGCCAGTGTCTTTTGGGTCATCACACTTCCCTCATCAGCATGCGGTGAATGATTACTATGTGGGTCATGTGATGAGTGGGAGTCACGGACATTATGTGGGAGGAGGAGGAGGAGAGAGCACAAGTAGTTACACATGCATTGGTGCACCGGTGGGACAAGGCGGTGGGTTTGGCAGTGGTGGTGGTGGTGGTAAGGACGGGTCACTGCCACTGCATAATAATCAGGAGGAAGGTTTGAGTTGGGGAAGGGGGTATCCGGCTGGAGCACAGCATCGTTTGGATCCTCCGTCAGCGATCAATCGGTTTCAAGATGGTTTCTAATGAGATTCTTTCTGTGAAGGGTAGTGTTTTTGGTTTGTGTTATGTGGTATCATAAAGACACGCAATCCAGAGAGAGAGACATTACAAGCTGACACATGGGGTCACTAAGGTAGCTAAGCTAGGAATGAGAGAGAGAAAGAGAGGTGGTTTTGGTTTATCTACAGTAACCAGGGACAGCTTTTGAGCTCATGGACACCCTCAGCTACTTTGGCTTGGAGTTGTGGGGGTTAATGGCTGGGATTTCTTCTCTACATCGTCTTTTGTATTGGTACCTAGCTAGCTGGGACAACCAGTTAGATATGAACTGAAACTTTCAAAACCCCTTTTTGCATTTCTCACTCATTCACCTCCTTTTGCATGCCAAATTACAAACACTTCCCTTCTAATGCTTTTCCCTCATTATACTATATTATATAATACTAATATTTATCTATTTATTAGTACTTATACTTATATATATTTTGTTCTCTGTGTTTAATTTTGTGACAGTTTATTTACCATTTCAAAATTAATTCTCAAAAGTCCCGTCACTCTCTCACTCTTTCTATCCGAACCAAAATTGGGATCTTCTAGTTTCTTGAAATGTTTATAGTCTCAGTGTCACACCATGCTTGCACAATTAGGGTAATAAGGCAGAGAGGTTTTGGACTCCTCTTGCCAATAACCATCTTGCTGAATGCTCCTTGAATAGGATATTCAAACGATCAAACCTGTCAAATATAAAATTTCTTATTAAAGAAAAGTTTTATCTTCCTCCCAATTTTAACCATATAGTATAATGTAAATAATTTTGTACAAGTTTAAAATACATATTATTTATTGCAGCAGACAGTGAATGCAACTATATTTAATTTGTTTGGTACATACCGAACAAAACTACTACCCAAGGAATAAAAACACTCTTGTTTGTCAGCTCCAAGAGCTTCTACCAAATGCAGCAGCTTATAGAAATATATATATATATATATATATATATATATATATATATATATATATATATATATATATCCCCTTTATCAATCTCATCATCGTTATTGAAACAGTGAAACACGTGCAAATAAATAAAAACACATTAGCCTTTTTTTTATAGGTTGTGTTCCACTACGCATAGGATTTAATTATACGAAAAGTATCCTCCAAAAATATTATTTATCTTTTTAATACTTCTACATTGTCTTCTAGATTTTCACTTTGTTATGTAATTAATAATTTAAATTAACTAATTCGTTTTTTTATTCAAGGTGTATTAATTCCTTTACTTCATGTACAATAGAACGCACTTATTTGTGACTCTAGTCATAAGATTTTTCTTTTGCTGAAAAAATTTCGTAACTTTTTAAGAGAGGGAAATTAATGAACTTGAATTTTTCGTTGACCTTTTTATATTGTCTTTTAGTTATACTTTCAAAGTACAGTCATTTTGATATATTATTTTTTGTAATATATTTAAAATATCAATGTTATTGTATTTTGAATATAGATAAAAAAACATAATAGAAAATTTGAGTTATGACATATATATTAAAGAGTTTTTAATATATTTTAAAATACCAATCATTGTATTTTGAAAATAATAAGACCAAAGATTTAATGAAAAATTGGACTTGAGAATTAGTACCTATTAACATCTCATATTTGACTCAGAAAATTAAAGCATATAAAATTAGTAGTTACTTTTGAGGAGAATGTTAATTTTGTTTTCACCAATATAATTAGAGAATACTGTTGGGGTTTTTTTTTCACAAAAAGTTATTTTTTTTATAGCAATATAATTTTTGTTATAGAAATATATTGGGATATAAACTCCTGATATTTATACTAAAAAAAATTATTAAATAACAATTAATTTTAAATTTTAAAATTAATTAATCATTACCTACTAATTTATAAATTAAAATTTATTAGTATCCAAAACAGTCTTTATTATAAAAAATAATTATAATAAATTAGGTAATTACAGTTTAAATTGATTTCTAATATTAGTTATTAATGTTTTAGTTACTAAAAAATTAGTATCTAAATTAGTTAGAGACTAATTTAGTTTTTATTGGATAAAGATTATAATAAGAGGAGCTATTTTTTGTTAAATAGTTTATAAAGGAAAGGTTATTGTTTGACAGGGTTCGTGTGGTTGACCGTGACAATAGCAACATTGCTGATGCGGCAAGAATTTCGTTGCATGGGATTATGGCAAATGATACATTGGAAATCATAGATGAAAGTAGTGTGAGAGCATGGTTGCGGTGAAAGTTCTACAAAGGTCAATGTTATGAATGTTAAGGTTATGCGTCAAATTCTCTTATTTAGTTATAAGAAATTAACTTTATCAAAGTTGAAACTGAGTTTAATAAATTCAATATTTCCAAATCACAAATAACTCGATTTATTTTCAACCATTGAAAAAGCAATTATCAAACTGTGAGATGTTCAACTAGGTCGTGTAATATGTATCTAATATCTTGGAAGCAACAAATTCACTTTACTATTTTGTGGAGTTATAATATTTTAATAGGATCGTTAATGTTGGGTTTGCTTCTGTTTGTTAGATTTTTGGTTATTATATGATAAATTTGTAAATCCGAAAAAGACATGAAAAGATGGTTGTGTGTTTTAAATGAATATAAATAAAAATTGTGATTTTATTGATATAATTTTGTGGAGGTGAGTGAATGGGACCGGAAGAAAATTAAAGCAAAAGTGTATGTAAGCCCTCTTGTACTTGAGTCGGTCAGACTAGTTACTTCTGCCTGATCCAAAAGTAATTATCACACTGAGTTTCAATCTTGACCAGATCATTGAGGTTTGGGTCTGAGGGTCACAAATAATTAAAAAGTGTTTAGCAGTTTGGTTTGTGCATGTTGAGAGGCATTAATTAATGGAAGTTGGAAGTAGGAGTAGCATAATAGGTAGTTAGCTAGGTTTAGCTAATAACCTTTATATGCCTACACTACAGTGAGGTGGCTCTATTAGATATAGCTAGGTAGCTGATGAAGTGATTAGATAGAACCCAAAGATTACTGTGAGACATTTCAGGCTGCCTAAGCTGCATAGGGTTCAATTGTAGACCAAATCCATTTTTGGGCAAGCCATGGGCATGCATGAATTTGGGAACAGATATTAGGGTTTCAGGTGTGCTTAAAAGTGCAAAAACCCTGGAGGTTGTATTGGATTTGATAATAGTAGGTATTAGGTATTAGGTATTAATTAGGTAGGTACTTAGGAGCAAAAGGACAAAAAGATAGAGACAAATTAATTGAGTCTGGTATTGGTGTTTGTGTTGGTGATGATGCATAGCCAAATAGATGAGAAGAAGGAAGCTATAGAAAAAGAGCTAAGTTGGCATGGGATAACATGTGATCCATGTTGAGATGTGATTCATTAATAAGGTAGGTTTGTTGAAAGCAGAGTATGTAGCCATGCAACATGTCGCGCCACCACTTGGCATTCAACTCAGGTATATGTTACTTTGTTAATTAATGGAGAAACAGCTTGGGCCCATTCCCCATATGTTTTACGATTACCTTTAAGCACAAGAGAAACATCAACAGTGTCTAAGACCACTGATTGACATCTCATTCTCAAATGTTTTTTTTCGACATATTTTGCTTTTTCCCTAGTACTTCCCTTCGTGGGGTCAACCTCTAATTATAACACCACCCTTCCTCTTCACCACAAATCTCTGCAGATCACTAATTATCATATCGTACACCTTGAAAGAGAAACAACAAACCACACCACAGCTATGTTATTTCTTATTCAAACTTACTCTTGCGTAAAGGAGATATTAGATTAATTTAATCATAAAATTGGAAGAAAGAGTAAAAACAATATTATAGGTTAAACTTTTTCACTGATATTTAAAAACTATAAAATTGATTTCACAGGTTTAGAAAAAAAGATAACAAATATATATCTAAATGTTGACTCTCAAACCAAATTTCTAAAATTCAGGTTAACTTTCTTAATTTAACAGAACTTATTTTTTATTGTTTCAAATTCAATAGAAATACATGGTTGAAGACAAAATCAATCTTTCTAGCCAATGAACAAACAAACAATCTGTTTTTTTTTACCAAACCTGTAGGTTATACGAGATAAAATCAACTTCGACATTTTTCTCTCTGTAAAACACTAAATTATCAATATATCCTTCATATTCAATCTCACAAAACCGGCTTGTAAAATAAGATTTGCGTCACACACACACACACACACACATATATATATATATATATTATATATATATATATATATATATATATATATTAATTTGACATTTTTTCTCGTTGATGTGAGACTTCCAACACACCTCGTTCACGTCGATGTATAGACATCTCGAATGTGAGAGTAGAAATAATGGGTGGTCCGACAGTGACCCGACAACGGGTGGAACAAAATGTCCACATAGATCTCGCTAGGAAAGACTCCAACCTTGACTCTGATACCAGTGGACTTCCACCAAGAAACACCAAAATCACTTTATACTTTTTATTTGTCTAGTGTTTAAGAAAAAAAAAAGTCTTCCTTTAAAATTATCCTAGTATAATTGTTTTTCTTATTTTGTGTTATTGATTTTCTTCTTGAAATTTCAAAGAGAGAACTTTACCGAGAGTAAAAAACATAGTAAATCAGAATCTCTATATTAAAAAGTATCTCAAATGCTACCAATGCTAGGAGAAGTCAAACAAATAAAGATTATTGACACACGAGGAATGAGGAAATTATTTTCTATAAAAAATATATAGAAAATTATGAAATATTTGTATGTGATTTTAGAAATGTGTTTTGGGAAAGAGATGAATATGCACTACTAGAAAATTACTATAAAATAATTGTTAATTAAAATAATTTATAGATTGTCTCTAAATTAAATACTAATATTAGTTATCAAAATTGGAAAAATTGTCTCTAAAAGTAACTTTTGATTTTTATGTAAAATACTCAAATTCAATAGAAATAAGATTATTAGTTAACAACCTTACACTATATTAATAACATAGTAGTATATTATTATCTCCTTAGATCCTTTACAATTTGCCTTCCACATAAAAATAAGAAAAAATGGTTAGTAATATATAAGTTTAACTCTAAATTAAATAATAAAAAAGAAAACTATAACTTATTGTTTCAAGGATAGTGATAATAAGAGATATTACGAATTAGTTTAATTTCCAACATTAGAAGCCTCTTCACGATATAAATGACCTCAAGTAAAACGTTCCACATGTCAAAATAAACCTACGCACTAAGACACCAACAGGAATTTGCATGTAATTGAAATAAATATATTGAACCAGTTTGACAGTTTAGAAACCCGTGCAGACAAAGTTCAAGTAAGGATTTTTTTTTTTAAAAAAGAAAAATATGCAAAAAAGAAAAAAAGATTTAGAGAGACACTATAATGTTCTACCAATATATAAAACATAGAAAATAAAGGAACAAAAAGAACAAATACTAAGGAATTAACAGTATATATATTTATGATTTAGAAACATAAATACTTAGAAGTCAATGAAAATACCAACTGACAAGCCAACAAATAAATAATCTCCAATTAGCTCCTTGGAAGTAAGGATATCCACATCCTAAACTTTAAGAAAGTTGTGAGATATCTTTTTCCCTCTCAATTATTCAACTCCACTTTTTAAAAATTTAGACTATAAATAATTCTTAGGGAATATGAGAAATAAAAATTAGGTCGAATATTTCTATAAATAGATCAACAGATAATCACATAAATAAATTTAACATCATATTCAGCTCAAAAAGTTTAAGCACTAATTTGTTAAAACAGAAAAAAAATAGTAGAGGAAAAAGAAAATGGAAGGAAATAAAATGTCGGTATGTCTAGTTGTACACAATTAATGAGGAAATAAATTTCTGTGAAACGGTAATTTTATTTTCTATTAACTTTTTCTTATGTATTTAATTATTTCTCTTAAATTAAATATTCTTATTTGCGCTTTTTTTTTTTCTATTATACTTTCCAATTTCTTTTCTTGTTATCATATTTGCTCTATGATATTAAGTTTGTAGATATAATTTTATTTATTTATTGAGTTTATGCATCATCATCACTCCCATATTATTTAACACACTCATTTCTGTACCCATATGTATTTGTCTCATGCTTCCAAACTTTGGAACTTTGTATGAAAGTTTGAGGTCAAATGTTTTTCTATTATAAGAAAATAAGTCACATAAGTTTATTGAAATTTATTACCCTTGCATCTCAACATTTACTTTTCTATGTAGTAACAAAAAGTAGATCGGTTGTTAAATTTTAGTTTTTATTTTTTGAAAATCCATTTGAAATGAGAAGCATAAGTCGAATTAAACTTTTGTAATAAACTCGTAAAAATTTGCCAAATTTCCATCTAAACATATATATAGTAAGTTGTGGTGTTAAATTGAAATTGACTTGTGTAATAATTGAGGTCAATAATTGAAGGGATTTGAAGAATGAAAAAAATGTATTAATTTAATTTAAAAGAGGGTTTGGAAAACCCAGAAAAGCACAAACAAGAATGGAAAAGGAAAAATGGGAAGTCGTACACTATAAATACAGGCTTTGGCTCACAAGTCACTGAGTCTCTCCGGGTCCCCCTACTTTTTCATCTGAGTACTTTTGTTTTTGCACAAACAAACAGTACACTGATAAAAGACATTATCAAATTGCCATACTCATAATCTATAGTCTTTGACAAAAGATATTCACACACTGATAAAAGACAGTACTAGAGATCAAATTTTTTCTTTGATGCTGAAACACTGATCCCCAGTAAAACTACCTTCGTTCTACCACATTCCCTTTTCAACAGAGAATCCAAACATCTTTTCTTCATAGTTATCACCCACATTCTCTATATTTTATGTGCCTTTACCAGAAACCTACCATAGTATATACATCTATATGCATTCCTCCGTTACATAAATTCTTATATATCTTGCTTTTCCTTTTCATCTCTCAATCACCTTTATTTATTTCTCCCCCTGTAATGATCCTAGTCAGTCTAATGTACTCCTCAAACTTTAATGCCTCTCGGGATCAGAGTGAGAGAGAGAAGACCATTAATGTGCTGTGGATCTTGGTGATATATAGGGCCAGAACTACACTAAAAAAGTTGCATGTTATGCTGCTAAATACTGAAACGGCGTGAGAAAGACAGTATTGCAGGCCCATATATCTTACCTGCAGAAAAGAAAACAAGAGAGAAGACTTTTAACGAATGTATTTTCATATTCATTAAAGTTTTTTTTTTTAAATTACAAGTAAGTGTAACTAATCCTTTAATTTTACCATAATTTGTAATACATTCATGCTGTGATTCTTAATAATTTTTTGAAATTTATTAATATCAGAAACATTGTGTATAAATATCCTTAACTGTATTCAAAGGAATATAATGGAAAAAGAAAAGAAAAAGAACAGCCGCAGGAAAAGTTGATGAACATAAACCCGCTTGACTCAGATTTACCGACTGACCGTACATTGCATAAATGAGAGAATGTTTAAAGATGCTGAATGGCTTTAGTGTGAATTAATTCGTATCCTAGTTCTTCATCTTCTTCGATACTTGAATGATATTTCTCCATCTTTAGAAAGAAGAGGAAACTGCACTCTCCTTTTAGTTCTTTCCAATTAATGTTCAGAAGTTGTGGATAATTAAAAATCATGAAGATGCTTGCTTTGTAAGCCCCACCCAACAGCCCCACCCCAAATAATAATAATAACGCAGATCCATATCCCTTTTATAGCAGCTTTGACAGTAATTTTTTCTGTCCCTAACACCATGCTTTCTCTCGTTGTGTCTTAATTATCTCCTTCGTTAATGTTGCTCTAACTAGTCCTTGTCTCCGCTCATGACAAAAGAAACAAAAACTTTTTTATTTAATCTCCCAAAGCATTTTTTGTTTATTTCTAATCTCTAACTCACTTCGTTCCATCCAGTTCCTTTTAAACCTTCTCGGTTACGCTTTCAAGTTGTTGTTCGCATTATTAAATCACTCAAAATTTCTCTCATTTTAGAGGATTTTAGGTTTTTAATTTCAACCAATTCTTTTAAGAAGAATCCTTTCGAATCACAGAACTGAGAAGTCCCTCACACACAGTTGTCAGTTTTAGTTTTGGGATAGAAAAATTGGTTAAACTAGTAATATTCACTAAATTAGAGTTTTTTTTTTTACACTCAAAGAACGACCGAGGCATTTCTTACGAGGGAAATCTTAAATTCACTGGTACCTTGGATACCTAGTGTACGATAGAGTGGTGCTATATACATAGCTGCTTTGAACATCACTTGGCAACCTACATAAAAGTGTTATTGCATGTCTACAAAAAAGCCAAAAATTTATATCATATATAGGCCATGGAAAAACTTAGTTCATTATTGCCAAAGGTAAATACCGAAGATGGTAAAGAAAATATTGGAAAGTTCATTACAGAAACTCAATTCAGGTTCCTTCAGCATTTAGCTGAGATGGGTGCACTAGGAAATGAAACCGATACTGAGGGTTACCGGTTGTTTCTGAAATCTGCTCGATCTACATTTTTCCTTTAATTGTTTACCATTAATTTCACCAACGCTGTTAAAATGCCTACATCCTTACTTGTATAGAACCTTCATTAGGTTAATATGCGATTCCCTAAAGCATCGATGACACAGGTGACTTCATACTAAGGAGAAGGTTTCTATTTGCTAGCAGCGCGTGTGCCCTTTGGTGACCAAAAACTATACTTCAGACTAAGTGTATTACGAGATGGTGTAGTTTGTTTGGGATACTACTTTCTCGAGGTGTTTAGCTTTTGTTTGAACGGAAAGAATTTGGATTTTCATTACCTCTAATAATAATTTAACTTCACAAAATTAGCTTTTAAAAATAAGATTTGATCCACTTATATTTTATAAATTAATTTTATTTTTAGTCTCTAAATTTAATTTAACTTTACAAAATTAACTTTTGAATTTAAATACTATAAATTGACGAATTTAAATACTATAAATTGACGTGAGATTTCCAATAACTTTAGTTTAATTATAATAAAATTGTATCGTATTAACACGATTTTTTATGTTAAAATCGTATTACACTGACACAATTTACTTTTAAGTTATAATTTATTTAAAACTTTGCACGGGATTTGAATGTTAAATTATCCTATATAGATTTAAAAAAGACAAATTTTTCTTACATGGGACACTAACTAAGTAGAACTTAGAATCTGTTACATAATATTATCAAAACTAAAATTTCTCCCATATTGATTACAGTGACTTCATATCAATATTATATTGCGTAAAACAATTTGAAAATTTATGTATTTGGCAAAAGATCGTCACTTTCCTTAACGAGTTTGTTAATATATATATATATATATTCTTCCTGTAATGAGATAAGGGTAATTCGTATGTGTAGATCTTCCCGTATGCCGAACGTTTCTCCACTCTGAGCTCTGGTTACCGATCCGTGTATGTGGTGATATGTAGAATACATTCTGACACTCAAGTTAGAATTTTTTTTCTGTAGGCCTTTAGGAATTCAATAGTGAGTGTACCTTGACATTAAACCCCTGTTTATAGAGTTTAGAAGAATCTGACCAATTAATTTACCTCTTAATTGTCATTAATGTAAACCTTAACTACTTAACTCTAGTCGTTGTGACATTAATTGCGTTTTAACTCTGTTCAACAGTTGTCGGAACCGAGCGATCATGAGATGCTTTCTGACACGTCAACCGCTTTGTCTTTTACATCCAGTTTGTCACCGTAATCGATCGGTCAGCTATGAACCCAATAGCAACAATATATATATATATAAGCATGCAAACCGTAAAACTGTAAAAAACTAAAATGTTATCGATCAAAGTGCCACTTTATTATTGTTACTAAATCTTACGAGACGTTCTTTTCATATCTTGGAAAATTTCATCACCCTCCACAGCAAACACAACTATCAGAGGGCATGGTATGAACTACTGATAGAATACTATAGCACAATGTCAAACTTCTGATAATATTGCGTCGATCCAATGCATCTTATAATTAGTTAAAAAAAAGTTAAACCATTTTCTCTCCATCTCTCTGTCTAAACCAATAACTGAAAGGAACTATCACTGGGGTATATATGTTTTTTCAATTATGCTTCATTGACGAAAAAACACAACTTATAACTATCATGAAAGGATAATTATATTTGGTGTTCCAATTTTTCTTTTCAACTACACTATTCTATTTAAGTTACATTTTAAAATAAGAGATATTTCACTACATATGCCATTAACCTCCAGTTTCTTGGAGGAACAGAGAGTGCCTTTTTTTACCTCTTCAAGATGAAAATACATAACTTTTTTTGACCAACGTACACTTGATTACACATATTTGATAACCAATAACCAATATGTAATACTCAATCTCCATCATTTTAAAACTATACTAAGACAATATTTTCTTCATCAATTAGTCAAAACTAACTTATAATAATTTGTATGTTTATATAATTTCATAACCAAAAATGCCATTTACTAATAGACATAATTTAAATGTGAAAGCTGAAATATTTTTATCGGACAAAATTTATATCAATCGAAGTCTTTTTTATATATCACTATTTATTTTGTAGTGTAATGGGAACTATATGTTATGTCTTATAAGATAAATTTAAATGAAATTATTTTGTCCTTTTTCACAGTAACAAAATATGTTACGAAAAGAATTGCAGTCGAACTTTTGTTAATCCATCAAATTCTATATTTCTAGAGAGAAAGAGATGTCACTCTTGTCAAGTAATAATAAAAAGATAAATTCTTTTAATGGTTTCTATTATATAAAAAACGAATGGGAAGCAACACTTTACAATAATTGACGAAAAAAAAATTTCATACAAAGTATACTTTAAACCTAATTTAATTCCAAATCCAAAAAATCAATTTATAAAGTGAGATTTATACTTACTTATATATTTTAAATTAATCTTATATATTTTAAATTAACCTTATCTCTAATCACAAGTTATTTCCAAGAACTTCAAACAATCACATATTAGTTATGATATAAATTACCTAGCTGCATAAAACTTTAAATATTGTTTAAAAAAAATATTATTACTGCATATGCCACTGTATAAAAATTTTGTCGTTTTATCAGTACCTGCAACAACATGTATTATTAAGTTGTCGGTGCTAATCAGGATAATACAGAGATCAGGTTTTACTATATTTTTGGGTTGATTCCCACATTGAATATAATTACAGGAAAGATGAAAGTGGTGTGTGAGTGAAGTAATATATATAGAATTGTGTTATGGTTTTTGAGGAGAGTGTGTTAAATCTGAAGAGGAGAATATTTAATAATGTGGCGAATAAAGGAAATGAAAGAAGAAGATTGTGTAGAGTGTTTGTGATTGAACATTGAAAGGCAATGACACTTGGCAAATGTTGTAGGAATGGAAGGTTGGGCCGGGCAAGCAAAGATGGATGGCACAGAACAGTGTGTCTGTCTGAGAAGAGAAGACACTTTCCATTGCATTGATGTTCATGCAGGCAATAATAGTGTATAGCAGAGTTCCAATGGTGGACGCATGCAGATGCAGCACATCACAGCACGTATATATGTACGTACCTCGCAAAATTGCAAGGGTGGACCATGATGGTATGGAACCAACTTTCCCAAAACAGAAAAAGGAGAGCCAAGAAGCCCTACGCATGATCCTTTTTCCCTTGCTTATATCACGGAGTTTCACTGCATGAACACACTCACTCATCACAACACTGTCTTCAGTTGTCGGAAGGCCAAGAAGATAAAAACATGCAGACACAGGCATGCATGCAATGCGAGTAACTCATAAATGACTCAACCTCTATACCCTGGGGCCTCTCTCTGTCTTTCCATTGCATTGCATATCATATTTCATCTCATCATCAACACTCTGAACCTTACTTCTCTCTCTCATATCATATCATATCATCTGGTCCAACCATTGTACTACATTTTACCACACTACGACTATCACTATTACTATGACTATGACTACGTTTTCCAACTGTTCAGTCTTATTCCACTCAGCTTGCCCCACTCCAACCTAGCATCATTGTTTTATCTATCTTCTCCCGTTCAAACCATCTTATTTATTCATCTTACTAACACTACTTCTGCTTCTTGGAATTGCTCTAATTCAACAAATCAGGGTTTAATTCTTCACAACAAAATTAGGGTACGCATTTCTATGCTGTAGTGAACTGACGTACATTTCTATTCACGCCTCTTCAAATTAGGGTATAAAATTCTCTGTATCAACTGTTCAGTAATTTTAAGAAAGGAGTGCATTTTGGGAATTCAATGCTATATGTATTCACTGTGTCTGTGTTTGTATGGCGTTTTTGATAAATTAAGTGATGGTATATCACCATTTTTCTTTTAACACTGATGCGTGAATTAAGGTTAACTGGGAATCAACAAACCAAACTGATTTAAGAATATTAAATTGAGAGCTTAAAATCTAAAAGAGAAAATGAAAATCGATTTCCCTTTGTCCCCCGTTGAATCATCATGTCGTTAACCAGAACGGTATATATACCTCCATCTCTTAAATAACATAATATATTTGAATATTATGATAAAAAATGTGATTGAGAAAAAAAAAATCTCTAAGGTGGTCATCAAACACCTTAAATATTAATAAAGTTTGGCTGAAATGACATATAAACCTTAAAAAAAAATCTAGTTAGATTCTGAACTACTTCTAAAACGATAATTCAAAACAATAATAATACTTTTATACAGTTTTAGTTTTTATCATTTATATGACATGGAGTCTATTTTTGCTAAATTTTTAGATCATTACAATATATAACTTTAAAATTTAATCACATGTCAAATATGTATTATTGTCACGTTATCGTGTTAAGGTACCGCTCCTCAATTCAAAATGATGACAGTTTTGTTTATTCCAACAAATTTTATGTGCATAAAATAAACCATGGAAGAGTAAAATTAGAATTCAGTTGAAAGTTCAAAGCAACAATTTTTTTCTTTTGTGCAAAACCAGAAGATATGCATATACACGTACATATGTTGAATGCAGTGCACAGAGACAAAGTTTTATGCTGCCCAACTGTATATCTGTCAGTTCTCATTGGTATAGTTTAGTTTGATTTGTTTTTTGAAATATGGTTCTCTCTTTTCAATGCAAGTCCAGATGTCTTATTATTTATCCTCAGTTGGGGTAAAATATTAAATAAGTATTTGTTTGATAGTTTTTATCATATTTATTTACAAAATTTAAATATATACACATAAACAATAATATTTCACTTAATAAAAATGATTGAAATGATAAATTATTTATAAAGTTGGATATAAAACCTAATGAAATAAGATAAAGAAAAGTTACTGTTAGAAGTTTATTTTTTAATACGATAATAGAATTATGTGTTTAAATTTATCTTAACCTTTGTTGAATTTATCTCATCGGTTGATTATGCAAAGTTGAGTTAAATTTAAATTTCATTTTTATCAAAATAGTTTATTAAAATAAATTAATCATATGTAAGATTGAGTTAGATCATTATTTAATATGGTATTAGAGTAATGTGTTTAAGTTGATCTTTACATTGTTTGTTAAACATATCTAAACCGTTTTTGTAAGATTGTATTATATTTAAAATTCACTTTAGTCAAAATAATATTTTAAAATATGAAAGTGTTATATTATTATTAAAAAAAAACAATTGTGATGGTAGAAATATATATAAAATAAGAAAAATTCTTACACAAAAATATTAATGATAAAATCCATACATAACAGAAAATGATATTGTCTGAAAAAACAGATAACATAAAATATTTCAATTTGGTAGTAATAGTAATGTAGTAAAACAATCCGGTTTAAACTGTGTAAAGTCACTTCAAGTGATAAGTACTTCAATGAAGCATAGCGTCATTCAAAGTAAGACAAGAACATCTTCCTTAAAGGATAAAACACACTTTCAGATAACATATGAATGCTTTTGTTTAAATGTTATTTGTGTCACTCTCTAAGCAACGTGACAATAGTTAGTCGCTTACAACGTGTTTTAAGGGAGATGTGAAAAAAATCATCAATTGGAGAAAAAAGAAAGCACTGCAACAAAAAACAACAAAAAGTTAGTAACTTTTGGACTGTATATTAATCATTGAAAGCGACCTATTCTTTTATGTCAACTGTAAATTTTTTCATTGATTTAAGGAAGGGGTGACGAATCTTCATGATTCAATTTATGCTTGTTTAATAATTTGTAAACTTTATATATATATATATATATATATATGAAAGTACATGTAACCAACATCTTTACATAATAATATTTTAGAAGATGTAGTAATAACATGGTTATAGAAAAAAAAATTCAAAACACAATTTCACCACATATGTGGTGTTAATCTATATTTCAAACCTACTATCATCGAAACTTGTAGAACCTAGTCAATTTAATTTCTTTTATTTAAGTTGATTTTGGAAGAAGTGAGGACAACTTAAAGACTGTAGGTTTGACTATCTCATAGTCATTGTTGAAATAAGATCTAACTTAGGAACCTATCATCATTTTTGTGTTACTGTACTAGTGGCAATATTAGGTTACTTTGTAAAGAAATGAGTAAAACAATATACTTTCATGTATTCACTCTAGCTCTCTTCAAAGGATACTATAGCTCTTGTGAAAATTTATAAGAAAATGAGTATGATCTTGGTACCTAATGTTAGACAAATTTGTTGAATAGGTAGGAGATGAACTAAGTTTTTTCTATTTTTTAAGAGTAAAACACTCCAAATACCTTATTATTAATATATTCATTTATTTCTTGATAAAGAAAACATCTTCATCTCCATTCTCATATTCAATGAGTAATTTTTTTTTCATTCACACATGAGGATGGGTACAATAGTATTAACGCATGTATCAGGTCTCTTTATTGCTCCACATATACACTAAATACTATTTTTATAAAAAAAATAAAAAAACATTATATTATTAAGTATTCAAATGGTAAACATTTTTTTCAATATCAAATATTAAGAATTTAATTATAGTTATATGAATATGAAATGACAATTGAATTAATGTAGAAAAATTATAAAGAATAGTAAAAATATCAAATGTAGTTATAAAATAAAAAATAAAGGAAAAGTAAATATAATTTTTTTATATTATCTAATAAATTAAATTCATTTTAATACTTTGAGAAGGCACGAGTGTTAGAAAAAAAAACGGTAGAAAGCTAAATATATACATACCTATCCGACTTAGATTCATCATAATAATTGTACAAATTTGAACCGAAATGGTCTTATCCATCATAAAATTGTACTTCTGAGTCTTATTTCAAATTATTAACTTTTTCTTTAATGAAATTTACATCTTATTTATGATTACCACTTTTGAAATATTAATTTATTGTTTGAATACATTTCATTAATCCTTATGAAAAACTATAATGTTGAGTTCATTCTTTCTTACTTTTGTACATAGATAGTATTAAAATTCCGTTTTGCATAAAAGATATACTATTAATTAGCATCCATAAAAACTTTTAAGAATTTATAAAATATGTAGTCATACATTCACTAGATGAAATCTATGAAACAAAGTCACATGGTCATTTTTTCAATATGTTCAATTCACCCAGTTAATTAAATAATTTATTATTGTAAGCAAAGGCTTATTCTTTTTAATATGTATTATTACTTTTTATTTTATTTTATGTGACTTTTTTATTATACTTATACCAATATATAATTTATCTTATTTTATAGTTGGATAACTTAATTTGTATATAGTTTTAATTTGTAATAATATAAAACTATAAAACCATTGTAATAATAAAAGATAATTAAATGTCTATATTTCTGTTACTTTTTTATTATTATTATCTTTTAGAAACTATTTCTTCTCTTATCACTCTCATGAATATGAGTTTTACATTGTGATATTAAAATATTATTAAAAATAAAATAGAAAAATGATTTGTATAATAAAACCTTTTATTTATATATATATATATATATATATATATATATATATATATATATATATATATATATATATATATACACTAATGATTATATTATATATACAATAAAATCATAAAATATAAAATAAAATAAGATTATTATTTCCGCAATATATAGACGTGCGTTTAAATTAACCCGAACTCCCTTCAAACGATTTGAACAGAACAGAACCAGCCATGCCTAATTGCACAATCCCGAAAATATTGCATGATCTGATTGTACGACTCCACCAAGATATACATTACACTGTCATCGTACAGTTACATTATTTGTTTATTTAGGTCTGATTGCTCAAGGTTACTTGCACGTCATTCCTTTTTTTTATCAAAGTATGATGTATGAAAACAATAAAAAGTGTGCGAAAACAAGTATCAGCAGCATGTTTCTGCATAAATCCAGATGACTCTATGTTCTTTTTTTTTTTCAAAACCTGCTGTAATTCTTGTACTTATTACTTCAAAACTATATATAGCACAGTGATCATTATTTTATTTGTTCAAACGAAATGAAAAATACAATCTGTAACTAACAAGTTAATTATGGATGAATAGGAAAGATGCAAAGCAATAATGATTCAAATAGTAGAATGACACATGCTGCATATTGAAAATGTTTTGTTTAGGTAATGATAGTTTAATTAAAGATTATATTTGAATGTGTAATTTGACTAGGCATGGTCTAAAAGAGAAAACAAAAGGTTGTCAAGGAATTGCATGCAGAAAAATGCTCAAGACAAAAGAATGGAACAAGGGGCAAATCTAAAACCGACCAATCGAAAAATGTGAACTGTTAAACAAATTAAAGAGGAAAAGGACTCTTCGATACATCAGAAAAATTAATGTGGGTTCTTTCTTTAGGTGAAGTGTACACATCGCCTGGTTCAGTTGAATTTTCTCCCTCCTCATTCTCAGCCTCACACCTATAGATAATACCATGCATGCAGTCTCTGATCTATTGAGAGTTCTAACACCTTCAACTTCCTTTCTTTCTTTTCATCCAAAATTTGATTTTTAATTTTTAGCATTGATAAACAGATACTTTTTCTACAATCAGAATATCAGGGTGTGATGCAGAATTAATATAGCATTAGATTGAAATTGTTATAGCCAGACAATACAGTTAATAGTTAAGAAGATGAAAAGAGAGATTAAGCATATGAGTGAAAAGCATAAAGGGACCACGGATGAATAGAATGTGTTTGGGGTTGGGAGGCCCCTTCTTGGTAGCAGCAAGAGGAAGGTGAGTGAAGAGATAGCATCCCCACCAACTCCACCAAATTTTCTTTACCATTGGGTCTTCTTCACTTGTGTCCTTGTTATTTTTCTCCCTGCAAACCTACGTTACATCTTTGTCACACACAAACACGAACTTTCTCTCTCTTTCTGATCAAAATGTACGGTGAGTGTGGCTCTCACAGAACTGTTTGCTGAAGTTTCATGCATAGGTACTGTGTGTCTTTTGTGACTCAGACTAGAAGAATGGAGTTGCATGAGAGAGGGGTGGGGTTGAGAAGTGTGATTATGCACTCAGTGATACAATAGAAAACTAAAAATCTATTGTCTGAGAAAAATCTCTAGCTACAAAAAAGAAGTGAAGAAGGGTGGTGAGAAGTGACAAATGGGATGATGTGGATGTAATAGCGTGTAAAGGGATAGAGCTATAAGGGTCGTATGTGAAACCTAGAGACATTAGGGTTCAGCCTGAGGGTTCACTCTTTAGTCTGCTTCTGTGTGTGGTCACTACTCACCTAGCTCAGTAGTGTTTGGGAGTGCCAACAAGAATGTTTTGGTTCTTCTGACTCACTTGGTGTGTAGCCCTGCCACCACCTCTTTTGGTGCCCTTATAACCAATTATTCTTTTCTCTCTTACTTTTCTATTAACAATTTCATTTATTATCTTTTCCTACACTTCCCTACTTTGGATATCAAATCTCTATGCTAAGTACAAGTTTACTTAATGTAATATCTATTTATTTGTTAGGATTGTTAGAATTTAACAGGGACGTCGGTGTAATTTTATTTTTTCGATCATCTAATCACAAAGTATTGTTAATAGTATTTTAAAAAATAATTACTGTAAAAGTTATCTAGATATATGTTTTTTCATAACAGTATAAACAATTTTACATTTTTATAGACTTCTTACTATGTTTTCAGTTGTGTTCTGTTTAAAAGCCTCTCTGGGGAAACTTTAGAAATTCAATTTCTAAAAGAGACAAGAATTTTTGTGAATTTGATGTTTGTTTTTTCAAATTTCATTCACACCAAGCATAAAAAAGCCTACTTTATTCAGTTCCACTTTACTATTGGGCTAGTGATCCCCCAATAAGACAATAGAAAAGATAACCTATAACCCGCCGACTATGACTAAAACAAGTGAATTTCTTTTTAGACCTCATACTTTCCTTTTACCACCCCTATGAAAAATGCTCACTTTGCTCTTCTAATCTGTAAAAAAAATGACTCTCAAACAGCGAAATAGTGGAATGTAGAAGTTTTTTTTAACTTTTAGATTGTACAATCTAGAACTCATTTCTTACTTTTAACTAATACAATTCAAAAATCAGCAAAAATCACTTTTTACTTTTAGATTGTATAATTTAAAAGTCCATTTTTGTTTTCAAATTACATAATTTAAAAATCATTTTATTTGAAAAAAAAAATTCAAATTGTACAATCAAAAGGCTATTTCTTTAAATAAAAAAAACCCTCTGAATTGTGTAATTTGTGAGTGTCTTTTGGACAATTCACAAGTCATTTTTTGCATAAAAAATTCTAAATTAACACAGTCCGAAAGTCATTATTGAAAAATAAAAGGACTTCCACTAAAATACAGTGTGATATGTTCACATCTTTTAAGTTAAGAAAGTGAGAGGTAGAAAATGTTTAACCAAAAAAAGACAACTGGAAGAATGGCGACAAAAAAAGGACCGTGGTGGTGACAACATAGAAGGAGAGGACAGAGACCAAGGGCATTTTTGCCTTTTTACACATCCCATGAACCTGCATGTAGAAATATATAGGTACAAGAAGAAATACACTTGAAACAAAAATACACAAAAGTGATGAAAAACCTGATAAAAAAGCCCAAAACTTAAACTGGACTAGATAGAAAAAAAAATTATTAATCTAACTTAAAAATAATTTGAACTTGCCTACTTAACCTGCTATTCAACTTAACCATACATCAGCTCATTTTTTAAAATAAAAGTTACATTTCTAAATTTTTTTTAAAAATAATGTTACTTTATTAAAACATATACATTTTATATAATTAATATATTAAACTAATTCTTTATAAAAACTAAAACTGATTTCATTACAGTGACTTTATTTTAAAAGCTAAATAATTTATCTTTAAAATTTTAATTTAAAATTATTTTTATATTAATTTAAGTGAACCCAAATAGCACACCATAAGACCAGCTGGAATTAAAAATTACACCCAGACTGGAATATAACCCGGACTGCTCATTTTAGCCCACACATCTTCAAATAATAACTGATGATAACCAGCGGTTGTCAATAAAAAAAATCAATCCTGTCAAATATAATAGCACATGAAGGTCTCATCACACTTGCACATGTTGGGTTGGGTTGAAAAGGCCACAACACCTAACAAGTATCACAACTACAAAAAGTTTATCCCATACCTGCAATAAAACATGTCTGAGATGATAAGTATGTATAACAATTTTGAAAATGAACACAATTATTCGCTGTAGCAAGAATAAGGGCAGATTTAGAAAAGTTCGCACCCTTCAGTATTTCGTTAAGTTACAATGATACACATATACGAAATTAAGAATATACAATGCATACCGCACAATTCTTATTACTTGAAACAAGCGTATGAAGCTGTCACCTCCGCAATAAAGAACATCACTTTCTCCTTTCGCATTTAGTTCCTAACGTTTCTTTTCCGTTATTACGATCACTGAAGATTTATTTACCTTCCAGCTTCAATGATGCAAAACTACTCTGGACTAGTGCAGCAGCAGCACGAGCAGCTGCTGATGCACGATCTGCAGAAGCAATGGCAGCACGCGCCTTCTCCAGTACATCAGAAGATTGAAATCTTGTCTCACTTTGGGCATCTCCAGCGGGAACATCATTATTTTTGTGGGACTGTTCAATTTCATTAATATTCAATGCAGAATTATTGTTAGAAAGGCTGGGAGCTTCAAGTTGTTTATATTCTTGTTTATCATGCACAGACTTGTTAGAAGGTTCCTTAGTACGAGATGGTGAATTATTAGAACCATTTCTGCTGGGCGTATGAGAAAGCGTAACTCCAGCACTAACTTGCTTTGCTCCTCCCTAAGGTAACACGAGAAAATCATGATAAAAATTAAGAAAAGATGAATAAATTCCGGAGACCACAGTAAAGAAGTAGGCAACAAAGTATAATGACTTCAAAAATCTTGGAATATTAGTTCACAACACTTAGTTTAATCTATAAATAATACGTAGGTCAGTGAATTCAAGATTTGGATTTCCCTTGTCTGGAAACAGGCTTCTAAATGTCAAGTTCTAAGATAAACGTGTACATTTGAGTCGTATACAACTCAAAGGAACTCTAAGGCGCTGTAGACCCACATTGATTTATGACAAAGTTAAGCGGTGAGAATCATTTCACTAAATAACTGAAATTATGACTACCACTGATAATAAATGGACCCTCCCTGAAAACAATTTTAGTCCTGTATCATGTCTATGAGAAGGAAATCACCAAACTCACCACCATTAAACAAGCTACACTTGAAAAGTCCAGGAAACTGGAATAAAATAGACACATTAATATTTGAAAAATTGATGAAAAACAGATAACTTCCAGATCTCCTGCATTCACGGAATATCTCACTTATAAACCTGCCCACTTGGTCCTTGTTGCTGTTCTTTACATAGTCCCCAGCCCATATAAAAGGTGATGGTTGTGTTAGATAATCGACAAACAACCTAAACTATCTGACATATACAGAAGATGTGAGGAGATTTAAGACAAATACCCTCAATACCTAGAGTCACTTTCCAATGCTCATAGTAGAACAATCACACAAAGACCAAAGTACCCTGAGATTAGGATTAAATTCTCAGTAATTTCTGGGGTCAGTGTCAGCAATAAATATGGTAGTAAACCATTATAGTTACACAAGTGAGAGCTCATTAGTTATATAGATGCTATCTATTGTCAATGACATGTCATGAATCTAGTAGTAGATAATATTTTTAATGTAAAAGAATGAAGGAAGAAACAAGCATCTACTGATAAAATTACCAGAAGATCTTCATGATTTTTCCGAAATTCAGCCTCAGTTTTAGAAGAATCCCATGCTATATTGTATTCTTCAGCAATCTCCCTCAAGACCTTGAGTTTTACCTCTCCAGATGGAGCAGTAACTGAAAGCTTTTCAATGATCTGAAAAAACCATATCAGATGAACAGCTGGACTAATGATATTATGCAATTGTTTAGAAGCTGTAACAGTTTGCTACTCAGAAGCTGCAATTAGAGATATATCACCGTGCGGTTTACGCCTGAATCAGGACGAAGTTCTGATGCTGCAGAGACAAATTCTTTCCCATATTTAGTGGTAAACAAGTTCTTGATGTGCAATAAGTCTGGTACATCAGAACATCTAGGAGCAGCAAAAATTATACTTGCAATGGCTTCTCGCAATTCCGAGGGGCATTCCCTATCATGTGGAGAAGGAAGGCTTCAAGTTTGACTACAAATATTTTGCTTTAAATTGTATAAGGCGCAACTGTTAGTAAACTCAATTCAGTTATTGAAAATGAATATTCTCTGTTCTGAAAGTGATTTCGTACATGATTTATTTATTTAGTTGCTAATAAGTAACATGTATCATTTCAAGGTTCAGAAATATTAAAGTGCCACATATTACAGTATGCACAGGGTCAATATACTAACACAACACAAACAAATATAAAAAAAGTTATCAAGTATAGGTAAAGTACACTATTCCTCCCTAATGTTATGTAAAAAACAATTTTGCTAAACCAAGTTTAAAACCATACATTGTACCCTATTTAAGTTCAGAAACAAGGTCATTGAATCACAATTTATATTGCAAATTGTTATGCTAATTTTTTAATCATGATTCATAAATTGTGCAAGTGAAGAGAGTATATTCACAAAAGTCACTGAAAGCACCAGTGCGGAGAGTACATTATACAGTTTTTAGCCCCATGAAAAGCAAGAGACCAAGAAGGACATTGGAGAAAATGGTCAGCAGGGATCTCATGGTAAACAATATTATAAAAGATTTATTTAAAACAAACAGAATGGCATTTTGTAATCTAAGTAGCCAATCTCACCCTAGTGAAATCTGTTTTTGTTGTTATTTATTTGATCGATTCATAAATTGTATGAAATTGTACAGTTTGGTGACATAACAAAGAATAACTTGAAATACATCACTTAAATAATGGGCAGTGCTAAATCCAATAATTTTAAACTAGAAAGGGACCTAAAGTCCCACACAACAGAATCACGAGATATAGCTGAATGTTTGAAACCTATATTTAACAAGACTTAAAACAGTAAGGGAACAGCCAAATACCATAGATAATGAGTGAGTGACAATGCGGAACCCCTGTTTTAGAAGAATGAAACTAAAACATCAGATTCATAAAAAAGGATGTGTTTAGTAGTACTCCTTTAGTTTCTTTTCTTTTGTATTGGTGATATGGAATTGCATTGATTCATCCATGTATCGTAATTTATAATAGTCTTAGTCATCCCCAGCTTCATCTCTTTACGCCAGTAGCCAAATCATATCAAAGTCATACCAATTGTGATTCAAATTGCAAATCATAAGATTCTAAGACTATGTTCAAAAATATATATTTTACCCCCCTTGAAGATTCAAAAACGATGAAATCACAAATACTTGGGTTTCAACTGACAATAGAGGCCATCTAATATATTTTTCACTGTTACATTCACCAAAAAACTACCAATAGTGTACACAGACTTTCCCTGTTTCTGATTTCTAATGTATCGAGAAAAGCATATCACTGGTAAAGTTTAGTGAAGCAGAAAGATTCAGAAAGATTGATCAATTTCACATTTGTGAAAAATAGCATGGAAATCACAATCTGATTTGCACGAGTACTAAAGTTCAGGTCCGTTAACCATGGAGAAAATACACAGCATGACAGTATGCGATGTGCCAATAAGTACTCTAATGACCCGAGGACTTACCTCTGGTTCTCAATTATAGGTACACGCGCAAGAACAAATTCACAGAACAACTCCAAGATTTCATATGCAGCCCATATATTTTGTTCTCGTATAATATGCTCCACCTATTTAAATCAGCACATTTTACAAAGGCATGTCACAATACATGGAGAAAAGATCCAGACAGAAACTAACAACTATTAACCAACCCTTCAAGGATTACCCGGATTCTAGCAATTGCCTCTTGGCCAGCCTGCAAGAATTGGCTTATCTCCTTGCACATTTGTTTCAGTTGCACATCTCTTTTGTTCTGTAGCAGCTTAATGCGTGAAATTGCGAGGTTCAGGCATGTTTTGCTACAAGATGAAAAAACAACGAAAAGCCAAATGGTCACTGGTGTACTTCGTAATAGATAGATAGTTCAGTGAACAACCTATAGAACATTCATTAAAATCCAAAGTGCAAAGCAACCTTTTGAACAATCACAATCACACCAAGGACAGACATAGATACGATACATCAACCAAGGATCCGTGCCCTTATCTGAATAGGTCCCTTTCCCCAACAACCCAATATCTGGCTATACACATTGGATATACCTCAATATCTTACAATACATGTTTCAAGAAAGTAAATAAACCCTAAGGAGTCAAAACTGAAATTGAATTTGACACAAAAAAAACATTTCAATTACAATTTGAGCAAGCTTATGAAAAAAGAAGAAAAAATTGCAAAACTAGCTTGAGGAAAGTAAAATCCAGTCACATAGAAAATCCCAAAACCTAAATCATGTAGCTTTATGAGAATCAGAAAAGTGAAATCATATAAGCAATCGGAAATCACCATCGAGTTCCCAAAACGCCTCTGTTAAAAAGCTGGTTAAGAAGTGACATGGTGCCTGTTTCTTAGATACCACTGCCCGTGGTAGGGTGAGACCAATGGAAACAACAAATGTCTCTGCCCTTCAAATATATTTCTCTTCTCATCCATCCTATTACTGCATTGGTTTTTTCACATTTTTTTTAAAGGTTGAAATGCAATAATCACTGGCATATACATCTTGTGTAATACATTGTATTCTGTTAATAAATTTGAATTTAATTTATTTTATTTTAAGTTTTTTAGTATTTTAGTCTAAACTTATAATTGATTTTTAAAACAATATAATTGTATGTAGAATTAATTTAATATTTTTTGTATAGTAATCTCAATAGAAAGAATTACATTATTGTTATTTTGATAATATAGAAATATTATTATGAAAACGTTTTTTGAAAGGAAAGAGAATATTTTGAGAAAATATTATTGTTGGGAAGGAACACAATTGAATGGTTTGAAAAATAAAACTTTTGTAGTAAATTTATTTATAAATCCATTCTCAGTTGATAATTAATATTTTAAATTTCATTTGAAGTTAACTATAAATTTTTAATAATAATATTAACTTGAACTAAACTTTAAATATTATTCTTATTATTCCATATAAAACAACTATAAATCAAATAATCAATTAATATATTTATTTGTAACATCTGTAAACAATATTTGTATATAATAAATAATTAAATATTTCATTAAAAATAATAATTATATAATGAATATAATAAATAATGATTATATTGAAACATAATAAGATTAGTTTAAAATTGCATTGACACATAATATGAAGTGATTGATTAAAATTATATTAAAACATAATATTAAAATTGTATTAAAAAATTTAATCTAAATCTTAAAATACAACAAACCACAAAGTATTACTAAGTAAAATATAATAATTTTTAATAAAAAATATTATCCAAATATAAAAAATATAAATCAATTAAATGAATGGACAAAAAGATAATAAAATTGAAATTGATGACATTTTATACCATTACCCTCAATAAATAAGTTAATAATAATATTATTAAGAATAAAATAAAATAAGTAAACATGCACATAAAAAAAATGTATCATTTTTATATATATTGTTATAGATATAGTTATAGATAAAATGAATTTTAGTTATTAAAATAAAAAATTATTATAAGTAATATTGTGTAAATAAATTTTTTATTATGAGTACTTATTTAAATTTGAAAAGTAATTACTAAAATGATAAAGGTGTAAATAATTATTTTTAATGAGTAGTTATTTGAATTGAAAAAATAGTTACTAAAATGATAAAACTTAAAAAATTAGTTTGTTTAGTATTAAAATTATTTAAATTTTAAAAGTAGTAATTAAGAAAATAAAATTGAAAAAATAAAAAAGGACATAAAAGAGTTGTATCTTCTTTATATATAATTATAGATAATACATAATATATTAATATATAATATATAGTATATTGTTTGTGTTCAATATATATAACTTATGCAAATACTCTTATGGAAGGTTTGTGAAAAATAATGTTCCATTTTCTTAAAAAAAGAAAATTAATAAGAAGAAATTAATGTAAGAAGTTAACACAAACATTAAAAGTAAAATGGTGAAATGATTATAAGAAATGAAACATTTAAATTAAAATTATCTAATATCAGTAACAACATTACAGCCCCAGGATCAAGTGTTCATAATTGATCTAAAACTAAAAGCAACACCAAAATATTTTTAAGCAAAACACATGATAAATCCAAAAATAAAACATCATAACTAAGTAGATAGATCAATATAAATTATTTTTAAATTCTCTCAAACTTTATAGCCTTCTTAAAATAGATATGAGTTGAAATCACTTTTCTCTCAATCTTAATAGTCTTTTTAAGATTTTCTTTTCAATATTCTGTTTTGAGAGTCGAAAATACTTGTACCATTTTCTATCATAGAAATGAGAGTAACATCAAAACTCAAGTAAACACTTAAACACTGGATCTCATCATCAGAACTTAATGTGTAATTCTTGTACAAAATGAGAAAAATTTAGAAAACATATAAAGTGAGATTAGTTAGAAAATTTTTTTACAACCAGATATCTGCTGTCCCATGGAGATTAGTAATCAACAAAATAAATAGATATTCCATATTAACAATGTAAAAAGGAAAATCGCTTATTTTATAGATTTTAAATAGTGTTAATTTAAAATTTACTGGTACGAGTTTGAATAAATCTCTCAAATACACAATTCTGAAATTGTTAAGCAATTACATTAAACTCCACAATATTCAATCTGAGATTCACTATTTGTTTGACAACAGAATAGCAGCTTAGTATGAAAAGGTTGAAGAAATGACAAACAAATTCATTTAAAATAATTCACAAAAAATTGTGTACGAATATTCGTGTAAAATTTATATTATTGTTTTCCTCACTGAACTGTTAATTTCACAAATATTCTCACAAACAACTCACTATAAACCTCATTCAAGTTAGCACCTAGAATCAAGCCATGAGATAATGTCATTATGGACAGCAGAAATTCTGTCATCAGGTTCTCCTTCCAAGATGCCGTGGTAACCTCCTTCATAGATCTTCAGTGTCTTATCCTTGCTAGAAGCTTTCTCATAAAGAAATTGACTCACTAATGGATCTGTCACCTTATCTGCTGCCCCATGAAGAATCAATAAGGGAGCTGAAACCTGCATTACTCTCAATACATATAAATGTCCTCAATTTATATGACAGTTACTGCACACAAAAAAAAAGCAAAAACTAACCACCTTGTGTAATTGTAACTCGATTTCTTGAGTGGCACTTAGAAGCTCCATGCCAGTTTTCAATCGTGTTGGATCATCATAAGAAATAACATTGTAACCAGCCTACAAAGGAAAGAATCAAGTCCTATAATTAGTTTGTACCGTCGTGCAAACTTTTAGTGACTAGTTCTGCATGAAGTTTTTCAAAGTTCACAACAATCAATGATAGAAGATACTTTGGATCGGTTCATGCACTTGAAATCACTATATAAGAATTAAGGCAAGGGTGCATGTCACGACCATTTCAACTTGTAAGCATGGAACATTTAGGGGTTGACAAAAATTACCAACCACTTTTCTCTTGCGAGGTTCTCGGAAAGTTAGCTCAGATATATCTTTGTGTGGGAACAGCTTTGCCTTTGGCATCACTTTAGACAGAATACTTAATACCTTCAAAACTGCAGTTGGCGGTAGCATACCCTCTGCGATCTTCGCACCAAAACAAGAATAAATCGGGTTATCTGATACATATTCAAATATTCTCAAGAAAGGCTAACGGGTTGTTTCATTTTCCTATAGATTGATTTTGGACTCCTTTCCATTTTTAGACAAGCATTAACTTTTAAAATCCATTGAATGTATCAGATACAAATTATAAAGAAAATCACAAACATAAATTATTGATAAGGAAAACAAACTTTAAAACTAGATCCACTCATAATCGGATCATAAAACTCTGTGATACATATTACATTTTTCTTCTCTTTCTAATATTGACAGTGCCTATTGAATTAGGAGCTATTAGTCACACATTGGAGGGTGATGTTTGTCATGTCCGAGGTTTACTGCCAACATATAATTTTGAGGGTAGAACCTTGAGAAAAACAAAAACTGAACCTTTGAGATGACAAAGACGTGATGAGAATAAAACAGTTCAACGCTCTCAAACTATATAATAAGAACATGAAAATTATACTAATGAAGTCGGTGACATGAACTGCAACACAGAGGAATGTGCTTACTTTACACATTGGTGCAACAAGGATTACTCCATCCCAAGTGTTTGGTTCCTTCAAATGTACCTTAAGAGCAATTGCTCCACCCATAGACTGCCCCATAATATATCGAGGCAACCCACTCACCTCAGGCCTCTCTGTCAATTGAAATATAATGCATGCATTTTCCCATATGAAAGATTACAAATTACAATAGTGATCAATATGACATCATGGATGCAAAAAGGTCTTACCTTTGATTTTTGAATAATGTTCTATAACGTCATTAACCAAATCATCAAAATCTGGTATATAACCGTGTAATCCATCAGATAGACCAAAACCTGGATAGTCCATAGCATAAACACCATACCCAGAAGCAGCTATTCTTTTGGCAATACCTGAATAAAAAATCAAATGCTCCCCTGTTACATTTGGCAAGTTTCTAGCTTTGATTAAAAATTGATAGCACAACACACAACAAAGGAAAAATTAGCTACTTCTTAAAATGAAATTGGGATCAATTATATTTTTTACCACTCTAACTCGTGACTTTTCTATTTTGTTTACAATTTTTAAGAAGTTGTAATTTAGTCCTCGACAATATTTTTCTCCCCTGTACAGTCTCTGTTAATCTTTGTTTGCTTTGTCTATTTAAAGGGATCAAAGCAAAACTCATAACATTTAACAGGACAAAATCTGCAAGTAAAACAGACACTCAACTACATTACAAGTGTACAAGAACAAGAACAAAAGCTTTACTCACTTCTCCCAAAAGATGAGACGAGCTACATTGATCATAATACATCACTTGCCTCAACTAAAGACTAAAACTCGTAGTATTAAATTGCAATTTTTTTTTTTTTTAAATGAGAGACCAAATGACAATTATTTTATCATTAGACTGAATAAAAATATATCTAAGGGTTTAGGGCATGCAATTATGACAAACCACCTTCAAAGAAAAAAGTGCAAGTGCTGCCATATCCATGACAAAAACACAAAGCAGCCTTGAGTGGAACGCCAGATTCAGGCATCCAGCTTTTGCAGAAAATTTCCAATCCCCTGGAGTTCCTTTCGTACCACTAATAAACAAGCAACGAAATTGATCATATTTTTCACCAAACGAACAAAAGAACATAGAGATTGTTTGCCAAAAATAGAAAAGGCTTACTTCCTCAGTTTTGATCCCAGCAGGAGCAGCCTAGTTTGCCAACCCAAGACAAACAGGGGAAGAGATTGACACATCAAAATGAATGAGTGATTCTTTAACGAGGCAAAACTCTGAAAGATAAAACCGTGACAACCAAAGCTTTATTGTAAAGATGACAAATTGCCAAGTAAGAACTAACCTTGAACAAGAAATGGTCCAGCTGCTGGTGCACCTCAGTGAAAGCTGAACGAACCCGTCTCCGCGAGGGTGCGAAGTCAAGGTTCAGAGAGGCTATGGCGGTCAACTCTTCGCTCACACCTTCGATGCTTGACTTTTTCTTCGCCGTTGTCACCGACAGCCTTGTGTTTGAACTGAATTTTGGTGAAATGGGCATCAAATTGTGAGGGTGCTCAGTGGAAGAGATGGGTGCACGTGGGAAGAGGGAGAAGTTGTGTGATCGAAATCGGAGTGCCTCGGACATTTCCATGATTTCTTGCTTAGTGCGATATGCCAAGAGGACAACAGTGTTTTTAATCAGCGTTGACTTCAAAGTTTTACTACTTTTAATTAAAAAAATATGCCTTCTCCATAGAAATACGTTTGAATATTTTCTTTTATAGAAAAATAATGGTTAATTTATGTATAAGTTAATTTTTCTAACACTTGTGATTTTTTTAAAATTTAACTTTTTACTTAGGTATCCTTTTCAATAAATGTTTACATTGAATTTATTCAGAGTACGAAACTCTGTAAAATGATTTGGAATGATTTAATTTAAACTAACTTAGATATATTTTTAACTACATTTAATAATTTAAATTATTTTGGAATTATTTAATTTAAACGAACAAAATATATTTTTAATTGTATTCAGATGTAATTAAAAAAAATACGAATTTTAAGATCAAAGTCACTACCAATTGTATTTTCAAAGTTCACAATTCCTTAGACACTTTTTGTGACATCCAGACAGTGAGGAGGGCAGGAAGTGATCGACGGTGCAAGAGGCACAAAGTGCAAGGGGCACTGACAAGGAGTGGTTCCTGGCAGGCTTCCAGTGGAAGGGGCACATGGACGAATCGAACATACACTAGAATGAGAGGGATCTAGAGACTGTATAGGTACGGGACTATGCAGTTGAAGGATAGCTTAAAGGGATTGATTTGGCTACTCATATCATCAAATGCATTTGCTTTTCGGTAGCCTAACTCATAATAACTCCATGATTAAGCGTGCTTAGCCTGAAGTAATTTAGGGATGGGTGACCTTGCCGGGGTGTTACAAGTGGTATCAGAGCCTAGCCTCTCCCAGTACGGTGTGCTTAGAGGACAAACCACTGGGTGACCTTGCCGGGGTGTTACAAGTGGTATCAGAGCCTAGCCTCTCTCAGTACGGTGTGCTTAGAGGACAAACCACTACGGTGTCATAACAATGAATGTTAGAAAATATTTGAAAAATAAATGTCAAAATATTATAACACATAAATTAATAAATTTTAATAAAAAAGTAAATATCATGGATTTATTCATTTTGACGGTGTTAACTATTTGTTAGGTTTAAATGTCCAGTGAAAATTTTGTTCTTCTCTTGGGTTGGCAAAAGTTGACGGAGGGTTCAATTTCTTGATCTACATTTCAAGTTTGCCTAATATAGGTAATTAAACACTTTCATAAAACACTAATGAAGTTTTGTAGTTTTACTAGTTTTGATCAGAGTTAGATGTCTTCCCCTCAAATGAAAAATTCAATTTTTAAACGTTCTGTACGACTCTTCTTTTCTCATTAATTTTTCCATCAAATAGAATTGTTTTTTGGGTTAAATATGTTTTTAGTCCCTAAACTATTGACCGTTTCTGGTTTTCGTCCCTCTTCCAAAGTAAGGTACAATTTAGTCCTCAATCTTTAAAAAACGTTCGTTTTAGTCGAAAAAACGAACGTTTTGAGGACTAAAAACAAAATTTTGAGGACTAAAACGAACGTTTTTCTAAAGAATGAGGACCAAATTGTACCTTACTTTGGAAGAGGGACGAAAACCAGAAACGGCCAATAGTTTAGGGACTAAAAACATATTTAACCCTTGTTTTTTCCTTGACTTCATTATTGATAGCAGCTGATAACCATTGCCAAATTTAAAACTATGCAATCATTGACTTATTGAGAAACAATTTCACAATTATGATTGATTATTTCAAGAATATAAATCCAATTAAAACAAATTTTATTGTTCACGTTTTGATATGAGAAATGAACGTTAAAGGTGTGAAATAACCAAAGATGTTTGTGACAAGAGAGAGGATTGTAAACTTTTTTTTACTCTTGAGTAATGATAAAGTGATATATTTTTTCATTCATTTAACAGTCATAAATTTATTTTTTATCGTTTCAAGAAAAAAATACAAAATATGAAAGAATAGTGTTAAAAAATTTATATATATTAAAATATATTTTTCCTTTTATTTACCACAATCTTATATCCCACCACACTGATCACAAAAGTATATGTATTGTTTGCACCATCTTCCAGTAATATCAACTTTTATTCTCTTATAGCTAATACAACAGCAAGCCAAGATACGTGTAATCGTCTTAAGTTAACTACAGCCATTTACAATTAATTAAAAAAACAAGTTAATTTATAAAAACCAGGAAAATTACACTTGTATTGATAATGTTAAAATATTATGTGAAATGGCACTTCCATCTTCTTAAGATATTTTTATTTCTTACGATAAAAAAAAAGTTCAACTGGTTGTATTGTTATCAATGTTTTCATTAACTATGATAGAATTCTTCAAAACTCCAAATTGTTTTAACTCATTAATTAAAGACACACGAAGAAAGAAGAGAATCAACTTATGAACATAGAATAGGTAGCGATAGAGAATATACCGAAAACAAAACTTTGGATTTTTTTATGGAGACTGTTTTCAAACGAGTGTTACTCCTTCCACCACACCGAATATTTTCTCCACCACCTCTTACTCAACTTATCCTTGATATAAATCGAAACATTCGTTTCACTACTCCATACCCAAATTTTTAATTAATTATATTCAATGAATGTGTCCATCCATTTAAGTATTTTTTTTTAGTTTTTTAAATATTACATTTTAATTAAATATATAAATTAATAAATTAAAAACAAACCTACGAATGTGACCACATTAGATGTTAACGGATGTTCATCCGTTGCATTTATAATATTTATATATTATAATAATTAATTAAATAATATATAAATTAAATTAATAATTATTATTTTATTAAATAAAATAAAATTAATTTATATATAATTATATAATAAATTTAAAATTAAATAAAATAATATCTATATATTAATTTAAAATATATAAATTAACAAACTAAAAAAGAAAAAAAGCTTAAAAATTTATATATTAATTTAAAATATATAAATTAATAAACTAAAAAAATAAATACTCAACGGACGTACGGCACATCCGTTTCATTTAAAATATTTATATATTATAATAATTAATTAAGTAATAATATATAAATTAAATTAATAATAATTATTTTATTAAATAAAATAAAATTAATTTATATATAATTATATAATAAATTTAAAATAAAGTTAAATAATATCTATATATTAATTTAAAATATATAAATTAATAAACTAAAAAAATAATACCCTATGAACCACATCATGTGACACATCTGTTTCATTTAAAATATTTATATATTATAATAACTAATTAAATAATATTATATAAATTAAATTAATTATTATTATTTTATTAAATAAAATAAAATAAATTTATGTATAATTATATAATAAATTTAAAATAAAATTAAATAATATTTATATATTAATTTAAAATATAATAAATTAATAAATTAAAAAAAAATCTTAGCAGATGTAGCACATCCGTTTTAACTAAATATATAATAAATATTAAATTAATAAACGAAAAACTAAAAGAAAAAACTTGAACGGATGTTATATATCTGTTGAAGTATTTTTTTTCAAGAGATATTGACATCCGTTGAAGAAAAAATATGGGGGTGTAGAATATTTTAAAATATAAAGAATAGTTTTGGAATTTTAGAAAAAATGTGGGTGTAGAAAACAATGTGTGGTGGTGTAGGGAGTAACTCTGTTTTCAAATTGCTCTTAGTGAAACCAAGGCATGGGCTACGTATTTCCAGGCCTATCATGGTTAGAAACGCTCACAAATATTTGGGGCCTTCTTTCTGCACCCCAATTTTTTTTTCTCTTATTTCTATCCATCTTGCCCCGCTCCTAATTATATAATAATGAATATTTTAAAGACTAATAATTTATAATTTTTATCTCTAAAATTATTACTATTTAATAATTTCTCATAAAGTAACCTATATGAAATATCACAATGTAACATCGGAAATAAATTATTTTTCCACAAACCGTTTTTATCCATTACTTAGTGTTTCGGTGTACATTTTCCTGTGTGTCTCTGTTGCTCCTGGATGTCTGGGATGCTTGCATTTCTTCAACTGTTGTCCTTCGTATTCACCAAAGGAGGGGGAGGTACCTGCAAAGATACTCCGACGCTCAAGTCAGATATGAGTTATGGAGCTGAAGCTCTGAAGAGAATAATTGGATATTGCTCTGAAATATTATTCAGGATCTCTGGAGCATAAAGAGAACGTACCTGGACTTTGATCCTGTCACTATATTTATAAGCAAAATAAAAATAACCACCTTACCTAAAAATGTGGTTAGTGGCTTTGACAAATATCTAAGATATTTATGTTATTACATAAATATCCTTACTACATAACATGCCCCCCAAGTCCGAGTTAACCGTTCCGTTTTATGGACGTGGTAACTATAGGACTTATGAGTTTGAGGGAGGCTGTCTTTGCTGTAATTAGAGAGCGTGTTCCTGGTTATTGCTCATGTGTGGATTGAACGTGACCGAGTGGTTGAATTTGACGGACCAAAAGGAGGCGAAGCCAAACGGCCAAAAGCTGGAGCAAGTGAGGCCGAACGTGAGGATACGTATGACCGAGCGGTAGAGGCCGAGTGGCATGCGAGGCCGATCATGAGGACGCTCGTTGACAATTGAATGTTGAGCGTTGAGGCCGAACGACTGACTGAGTGGACGCTCGTTGACAATTGAATGTCGAGCGTTGGAGCTGAACGACTGACTGAGTGGACGCTCGTTGATAATCTAATGTCGAGCGTTGAGGCTGAACGACTGACCGAGTGGACGCTCGTTGACAATTGAATGTCGAGCGTTGAGGCCGAACGACTGACCGAGTGGACGCTCGTTGACAATTGAGTGTCGAGCGTTGAGGCCGAACGACTGACTGAGTGGACGCTCGTTGACAATTGAATGTCGAGCGTTGAGACCAAATGACGAACGCCTTCGATGTTCTCGGGCGAACATAAGCTAGGCTATTGGGGATGGTCCCCTAAGTTTGATTGTTTGGGTGTTCTGGGGCGAACATCTACCAGCGGGAGTGTGTCCCTTTGTTCGATGCACCTGGGTGTTCTAGGGCGAACATCGGCCAGCGGGAGTGTATCCCTTTATGCACGTGTTGTTCGATGCACCTGGGTGTTCTAGGGCGAACATCGGCCAGCGGGAGTGTATCCCTTTATGCACGTGGGTGTTCTTGGGCGAACATCTGCTGGGTTTAGAAGTGCTTCAGGATGATCGGCTTTCAAGTGTCCGCTTTTATGTACAAGATATGTTTATCTGCACTGTAAGAAATAATATTAAGCTGTAAGCATATAGGTTTTGATCAAGTTGCAAACCTGGTGGCCGAACGTTAATAGGACGTGCCATAGATGGTCGAGCTGTAGATGTCGAGAGGCCGAGTGTGAGGCCAAGTGTTTGGACGCTCGTTCACAATGATGAGCGAATGGCCGAATGGTTGAGGCCATGGATGGCCGAACGTCATTGAGGACCAATGTGCGAACATCAGTTGTAGTAGAATGAGCGAACGCTGGCGGAATCGAGTGGACGAACGATATTGAGCGGGTGGCCGACACTCCATTATCCGACGAACGTTATTGAGCGAACGTTGTGCATGCGAGTGGACGAACGCTTGGGATCCGAACGTTGTCGAGCGTTAAAGTCTGAGTGCGAGGACGAACGCTCGTCACATGGCTTGTCGAACGTTCGGATCCAAATGGTGAGGGCGAACGGCAAACAACAAGGACGCTCGAACACAGGCTTTGGCGAGTGCTTCTTGAACGCTCGTTTGTACTGGACTGTCGAACGTTGAGGCCGAATGCGGGAGCGCTCGTATTGACGAATGGTCGAGTGGTAGTGGCCGAACGTTGATAATAAGCAAAGTGATGAACCCTCTAGGCCGAACTTTGAAGATCACGCGAAGGGACGAACGCTCTATGCAAAGCCTATGCCGAACGCTTGGAACCGAACGTCAATGATGAGCGAAGGTCCGAACGCTCTAGGCCGAACGTCAACGACAGAGCATTGTTGGCCGAACGCTATTGAAACGAATGGCCGAATGGTTGAGGCCATGGATGGCCGAACGTTGGTGACGGAGTGAACGAACGTTGAGGATTGAGTGGACGAACGTCGTTGAAGTGGATGGGCGAGGGCTCGTTGAAACAGATGGACGAGCGCTCGTTGAAATGGTTTGACGAGCGCTCGTTGAGATGAACTGACGAGCGCTCGTTGAAATGGATGGACGAACGCTCGTCCACATATTGATTGTCGAGCGTTCGAATCCCATGGGCGAGGCTGAACGCACATTCACAGGCATTGTCGAGCGCTCCATCGGAAGGGCGAGGACGAACGCCCGGCTTGTTGGACGCTCGTACACATTGATGGTCGAGCGTTCGAGTATATGCGAGGCCAAACGCTAGAGGCCTAACATCAGAGCGAAGTGACGAACGCTCTAGGCCGAACGTAGATGATAAACGAAGTTACGAACGCTCTGGACCGAACGTTGATGATAAACAACGTGATGAGCACTCTAGGCCGAACGTAGATGATCATGAGAAGTGACGAACGCCCTAAGCGAACGTTAATGACGGAGCGGACGAACGTCGGGGATCGTTTGAACGTTCGTCCCCTTGCTTGTCGAGCGGTCCAAGCCTAGTGGAGTGTCGAGCAGTGCTTGAACGCTCGTTTACATTGGTTTGACGAGCGCTCGTTGAAATGCATGGACGAGCGCTCGTTTAAATGGATTGACGAACGCTCTTCCACATACTGATTGTCGAGCGTTCGGCTACGAAGGCGAGGCCGAGTGGTCCATTGTTTGAACGCTCGTCCACAATGATTGTCGAGCGTTCGGATCCGAAGGTTGATGACGAACGGCTGCCATTTGAACGCTCGTCCACGTTCATTGTCGAGCGTTCGAATCCGAAGGGCGAGGACGAACGGCTGATAGCGAACGCTCGTCCACAGGACCGAATGGTGTGGCGCATCAATAGGGTCGAATGTCCGTGAACCGAACGCGCAAGGCCGAACGGTTGAATTTTGGGGATTAGAATTTGGGTTGAATGACGTGGAGGAAGAACCGAATCACGCGTGGATGGCGCGATTGTTGCGGAAGACGTGGAGAATGGGTCTGCGATCAGTTTGGCAATCTTTCGTGTGGGAACCTTCCGCGCAAACGGCGAGTTTGCTGATGTGGCTGTGACTGAGTTCAATTTGGGGATTTAGGGTTTTTGATTATTGGGAAATTAGGGATTTCTGGTGTGTGCGAGTGCAGAGAGGCTGCTGGCGGTGGTGCGGTGGCATTGCTCTTCATTTATTGGACGCGCTCATGGAAGATTCTTCGTCCAGTAGGGACGATGCAAGAAATGGAAGAGTGTTATTGAGTGGATGAGCAAGGAATGATGTCGTCAAACATAACGGCAATAGAAATTCGATGTGCGTTCACGATTTAGGTTGCTGTTGCGATCTCCATGGCGATACGAACTGAGTTTCGCGACTCTGGAAGGGAAGTGCGAGTTTGATAATGGCTCCCTAATTTCTGGGTTTTGATTTGGGAGTCTGATTCCTTGGCCGGTGATGAGCCTGACAAATGGCAGTGGCTCTGGCTTGGTGGCATCAGATTCAAAGATGAACAGCGAGGAACAAACCAGAGATTCGAGGTTTGTTCGGTTGAAAACCGAGGGTTTGATGCGGAAGTGGTTTGAGCAATGGAGAAGTGATTTTAGTCGGTGAGAAAGGATTTAATCGGTGGAGAATGGTCGTGAAGCAGAGAGGAATATGTGGTTCGGTGGATTGGGCAGACGTGAGGAGTTTGAGATTCTGAAGTAAAGAATCTCTCGAAGGCTTCGTTGATGAGGAGACTTGAAACGTGGCTGATAAAGTTGATGATGCGACGAGAAGAAATGTGTATGCGAGGAATACTGACGCGTGCCAAGTGCTGCTGGATGGAGGAGAGGTGAGTATACGGATGAGCGAGAAACTGATGATGAAGGCGACAGCCCTTTCACGACATTGTTGTATCTTCCAAATAGAAGGAAAGACTGGGATGACGACGTCGAGATTCAAAGAGGCAATGGAAGAAGTTTCCTCTCATTTGTCCACCATCGTTGAGGGAGGTGAATGATGAATTTAAGCATGTTTTTGTACGGGATCTGACCCACAAAGGGGAGTGATTTCGTTGATGTCTACTGACATCAATGGCTCACGGGGGAAGGAGGAGAGAAACCCGATGGAGGCGTCATTTGATCCGGTAGTGACAGTGATGTCAATGGCTCGAGGAGGGGAATCTTGGTGGCGATGCCGCGATTTGATGGAGTAGCTCTATTCGAAGGAGTGATTCATTGAGGCCGAGGCTCCTCTTGTGGCTTCTTTGGGTTGGCCCTCGGCCCCACGGTGGGCGCCAAAATGTTTCGGTGTACATTTTCCTGTGTGTCTCTGTTGCTCCTGGATGTCTGGGATGCTTGCATTTCTTCAACTGTTGTCCTTCGTATTCACCAAAGGAGGGGGAGGTACCTGCAAAGATACTCCGACGCTCAAGTCAGATATGAGTTATGGAGCTGAAGCTCTGAAGAGAATAATTGGATATTGCTCTGAAATATTATTCAGGATCTCTGGAGCATAAAGAGAACGTACCTGGACTTTGATCCTGTCACTATATTTATAAGCAAAATAAAAATAACCACCTTACCTAAAAATGTGGTTAGTGGCTTTGACAAATATCTAAGATATTTATGTTATTACATAAATATCCTTACTACATAACACTTAGTTTTAATTGTCAAAAAATACACAAGTAAAGAATTTTAACAGCTTGAATTTACAATTTTAACCTAAGAAGGAAAATTGCAGTTATTTGCTTTTCAAACCTAATAGATTTCCTTGAAAACATTTATTTTTATTATTATTATTATTATATATATATATATATATATATATATATATTTTAATTAATTACGTTCACTTCTCTATTTAGTAATATGTTGTTTAACAATTTTTAAAATTTAATTTTTTTCAAGTAAAGAAATATGAGAATTATAGACAAGTTGCAATAATTATTATTATGTTTTTCTTTTTTTTCTTTTTTTTTCACAATAACACGTATTTTACCTATTACTCTGTGTGCTTGTTTGAAGATTGTAGTAACATATATGGATGAAGTAGCAAATACCCAAATTGACTTTGAATAATTTACGAGGAAAATTTTCAAAAATAAAAACAGTTAAAACAAACCTAATTTATTATATCTCTTAATTTTGTATTGTTCTATATTACCATTAATGAGCCTCTTTCACGTCGGTTCACCAACTCATATGGCTGTTCATTAATTATGATTTCTTGAATAATCGGGTCAGCTAATCTATTTGTTTTCGTGTTGAATACAGTTTAAAGTCTTAACTGTCTTCTTTAATTCTACTTATTGGCTTATTGGGCCGACTAGGTATATGTCCGCACCACCCAATAAATATGTTTCAACATGAATCAATTCACCAATAAATGCTACCAACTATTGCCTATTGGGCCATCTCAGTTACACACTACTCTTATTTATTCTCACCTAATCAACTTTCGCATCTCTTTTAGATACTTTGAACCTGTCAAATATAAATTAGGACTGAAATAGACATCACGCATATAGCAACTCCTTTCTTTTTTTTCCTTTTAAAAAAAATTCCAATAATTCTTTTTTATCTCACATTGATCAAACAAATTTATACTATATAACTAAGTATATAATTTCATCTCGTATTAATTAATGTAAAAAATATCTTAAATTAAAACGAATTTAAAGTATATAAATAAATATAGGTCTTACTTTACTAATCATATAAGATCGAATTAAATTTGAAGTTTATTTTTAAATTTTGAGTTAGTTTCACTAACAAATCTAACATTTTTACTCTAAAATTGTCCGTTTTAATATAATGTTTTATGTGTTTCAATTAATTACGTTACTATAATATAAATTATTTAAATCATGTGTGATAGTTTATAATGATTGCAACGCTATCTTAAGTAATAAAAGATATCCTCAGTGGAAAATCAGATGAAGAGTAAATAAAATTGATAGAATAATGCAATTGATTCGTTTAAAACGTTTAAAGGATGAAAAATAGAAATTGAAAATAAAAAGAATAAAATAAAAATTACTAAAAAAAGTAAAATACTAAAAGGAATATTTGAATGAGAGAAGAAACGTAATCCTGTTATGCAACACGCTGCAATGTGCTCTAGTACGGATGTGACAGAAGAGAAAAAGTGTGAACAAGAGTTATCGTATTTTTTATCATTATTTTCTACAACCCCTTCTTCGTAATTCGGTGTTTTGATTTTGAGAAATAATAATATTTGGAATGTCCTTTTATTGTGGGTCCAACGAAATTCAGTTTTTAACATCAAATCAGTCAAATCTAATGATGAGGATTAGGGTAAGGAGCATAGAAAAATCAAAAAGAAAATCATACACGGCTGTATTCACTTTTAAATATTGATTTGAAGGAACGTGTGAGTTGATACATTTTGCTATAATACACTGTGTGTTATTTTTGTTAAAAGATTTAAAATTAATATAAAAAATAAATAAATAAATTGGATGCTACCGTCAGCCCTGTCACTTTGGAACTCCGACTACCGAGCTCACTACTACCACTCTTTCATATTAAGATTCAACACGTTCACACACAAACCACAACTAAAATTAATGCAAATGAAACACAACAACACTGTCATGAACCACCACGACATACAGTGACCAAAGGAAAACAAATGAAAAACACAGCCAACAAAGTAAAATCGATTTCACACACATCATACTCTATTTCATGCATCTTATAACTAGTTTCAGCACCATAAGAACCGATTCCGTATTCCCTTCTCCTTGCACAATCATGGAATCGATTCCTATTTCAGTCAGAATCGGTTTCCTTCTCTTTAAAACGAGTTTCTCCAACAATCATACACACAGACCATGCAAGTCAAGAAAGCGTGTTTTAATTCTAAAATATGAAAGAAAAAAAACATTTTTAATTTTAAAATAAAATTATATTTACACATTTATCATCGTCAAATCACCTCAATTAAAGAAAAATTCGAAAATTTCACGATCTCATTAATCTCCTTCTTCTTTCGCTCTTAAATCCGTAAACTTGAACGCAATTCTTACCCACAATCGATTCTCTCACATGTAAAAAGAAGATACATATTGTACTTTCAAAAAATGTTTTCCTTATTTGAACCACACGAGAATGAATGAATGAAAGAATGGCAACCCCACAATAAAGCTGCAAAATTTAATTCGGTAAACGTCCATCCATCAACCCATTATTTACATTTTGAAACAATCGCTCTTGTACAAAAAACTCGTCGCATTCGTACGTTTATTTTGAAATAAATAAAAAACCAATAAAAGGGTAATTATATAATAATGTTAATTTTACAATATATAATTACATAATAGAAACATTTTATCATAATTACCATTCATTCGTAAGTAGTTTTTATATATAATAAAATTACTTAAATAAATTTTGTTTGTCAAAGAAGAATTATTAATAAGGTGGGAACATAAAAAAATAGTTAAAATAATCTTCATTATCGATTGTTCGAGATATTTAATGTTTAAATTCAATCTTATATAAAAATTAAAAATTTTTATTGTAATTCTTCCGGTTACTATAATTTAATATTGTAATACTTGGTATAACTATATAGGCATAATAAAACATAACAATTAACTGTAATTATTTTATATATATTCAATTGAAACAAAAAAAATTATAAATAAAACTATTAAAAATACATTTGTCAAAATAGATTATTTGGCTTGATTTATTTATGTTAATTAATTAGTGATTTAATATAATCTTGTTCAGTGTAATAACCTTAAATATATATATATATATATATATAATAAAACTTAAAAAACAGTTTCTGAAGACATTTTCAGAAACTTACATTTCATTTTCTCTCCTTCAAACATCTCTCTAACATTGTCCTCTCCAAAACTCATTCTTCTCTCTAGATTTCCCCTCCATTGAGTCACTGGATTCCCATTCCGCAGACGTCTAGGCGATCTTTGCATCAAGGGCTCCAATTTTCACCGATTGCATTTGCGATTTTGTAGGGTAAGTAACTTTCCCCTTTTTGAACTGTGATCATGTAGTAAATTTTGCTGCATGTAGTTCACTTGTGATTTTTCCCCAAAATCTTAACCCTAAGCTTATTTTAGAGACTAATTTCTATCATCATTTGGTGAAATATAGGTGCTGTCAATTTTTCTAGAGTGCCTTTGGATTTCCTCTTGAGTTTAAGTGTTGGAAATTTAAGGTAAGGGGAGCTAGTTCTACTCTTGATTTTACTGTGTGGAGTGAATGCATGATAAATTTGTAGTAGTATGTTGTGGAAGCATGAACTTGGTTCTAGTTACACTTGAAATCCATGTATGGAAGTGTGTGTTATGTGAATTTGGTAATTGATGGTTATAAACTGTTTGGAATGACTTAGAATAATGGAATTATGTATGTTGAAACTGTTTTGGCATGAAAACTATGGTAGTGCTGTTAGAAAGGAAATCAAGTGTCTTTAGGGTCAATTTTAGACCATTTTAGAGGAAGTGAGGTAGTGATTTTGAACAAATGAGGTCTGCAGCGTTATTGGACTGTTGGGACAGGTTTATCCACTGTATTGTGACTTGTTTGAGTCACTAACTTGGTCAAAATTAGTGCAAAGAGGTAAGATCGGGTTTGGGTCTCTAAGTTGGAAAAAATTTGGTGTTTTAGAGTTAGAAAGAAAGTGTGGTGGTCAAAATTAGAGTTAAGCATTCTTGGTGATCCTAGTCAGTTTAAGTAACTTAGGTAGGTCATGTATGACTTAGAAGGCATGTTTAAATGGTTAAAAACCAACTCCATGTTGTAGAATTGAATTTAGACCTCTAGGTTGATAAAATTGAAGTTGTAGAACCTAAATCAATGCATAAACACTTTATAATAATGTTAGAAAGGATTAGAATTGTTTAGGTAAGTTTAATTTAGCATGAAAGTTGATTTGTGAGTGGTAGAAGTTCACCAAAATGATTAGAATGGGTAAAAGGGAGTTAGAGTTGCTCAATTATGCAGAAAAATCTACAGAATTTAGCTTCCTCTACAGCAAAATTCGCTGAGCGCACAAGAGAGGTGCGTTGAGCGAATTATGCGTGGCAGATTGAGTGTTTTCAGTGTTTTTGATGTTTTGGGAGTTCCGGACGTCCGTTTCGGACGTTCTTTAGTTCGTTCTGGGGGTTTTTGACCCTTCCGGATCTATTGGTGAGGGTCTCTAAGCTGTTTGAATTACTTAAGTATTGATAATTAAAAGTCCTAAAGAAATTTGTGTTAATAAGTGAGGGTTTTGTGAAAGTATGTAATGTATGAGTTGTTTTATGACATGGTTGATGTTGTATGATGGCGTATGGGTTTGGTATGAGACAATATAGTCAGAATGCACTTGAATGACTATGAAATTTTATGTTTGATGAATCAAAGTGGTTTATGAGGTACATTATTGATCCAAGAGGAATATCATGTGATTCAAAGTGGTCGGATTGAATATGAAATTAAGATCTCTCGACGGGATCAGTTAGTGTATTGAATGAATGTGAGAGGCTTCCATATGGGGGTTTATCCCTAACACTCCAACGGTCTTTCATTCTCACTTAGAGAGGATTGACGCGTGTGGTGGGAGTAGTGGGAGGTCCTAGGGTAGGCGCTATCACTGAAGGTCTATTCCGCGGTAACGGACTAGCCTTATGTATGGTCGGGTGGAACCCCTCGGCAATGGCTTTGCAAAGCAGTATGGGCCATCACAAGTGCACAACCCGTCCCACCTCTACATACATTCTATGTCCGGACATGTCTAGGAGTCTTAACATGATAGGATGCTTGCTTTGATGAGTTTTATGAAATAAATGCTTATGTTTATGATGACTAAGGTGTTTATGTGTATATGGATATTCTGGGAAATGCTAGATTGATTGAAAATGAATTGTATGATTGTTTGAGACCTAGCTCACCCTTGCATTTGTATGTGTTGCATGTGTTTGCTTTCCCCCTTGCGATGATCATCCAATCCTTTGGATGTGAGCAGTAGGTGATGATGTACCTTTGGAGCAAGCTTTGGAAGTTGAGGAAGACCCAGCACCTAGTGCTTAGGATTTCTACTAGCTCTTAATTTAAATGGCTCTTTATTTTGAAAGATTTTTAGCCTTCATTTTATCATGATCTGTATTTTGGAAACACTCTTTAGGTCCCATTGAATCTTTATTCAATCATGTATTTTGGAGAATTATGAACTTGTACTTAAGTTTTAAAACTTCCCAGCCAGACTTGGATAACTATACTCCTTAATCCTATCTATTGTGTACTCTTAACTGCTTTCTATTATTATAATCGATGCATTCTACATATATACATTGCTATATATTTTGGGATGTCACATTCAGTGAATTTGAGAAGTTTGAGTTCGACTGGAACAATTGATGAATTAAATAAGTCGACTCATTTTAATTAAAAATTATTATAACCATTTTTTTTTCATCTAAGTGTTTTTTTTAATATGTAACTAAAATCTAAAAACTTTAAATTTATTTTAAATTTTCTTTTTTTTTAGATATGGACGTGGATTTCTCTTCCCAAAGTTTAAAAAAAATTCTTCTATTTTAAGCTCGATAATTAAGTTAAGAGTAAAGTGAGTGGTTTTTTTAATGTTTAGGATGAGTTAAGTCGTCTTACCACGAATTCAATTATATTGAATTATGTTTTTAGTCAATTAGATCCATTTCTATAGTGTTGTCAAAACGGGTCACCTGACTCGATCCAGCATGGGTTGGTCACTTATTGAGCCAATACAACGTGACTCATTTATTAACGAATCAGAAAAATTTAAATCTAGCCCGACCCACGCGAGTTGGTGGGTTAAACGGATTGACTCACTAACTCACTTAATTATAATTTTTTTAAATAAAAAATTACAAACTTTTTATAATTCAAATATGAATAATTTTCACTTCTAAAATGATGTTAAACTCAAGAGAATTCAAAATAATAATAAAAAGTACAAAATAATATTTTTTGATATACAATCACGATAAGTGAGGAGAATATTTTTTAGAATTTCATAAAATAATAAATTAATAAAATAAAATTAGATAGCTTGGTGATTCAACCGAGTTCAATCTGGATGAGCTTGATTTAAATAAACCGAGTTTAAAATTAACTCACATAAAAAAAAATATTTTTTTTTAAATTCAACCTGGTCCGAACCCGAAATGAATCGGATAAACCTGGTTGTAACCCATTTTAACAATTATACATTTCTAAACTTACTAAAATTTACAATTTATTTTTATCCAATTATACTCGAACCTTTAATTAATCGAAATAACTCATAAATATTTGACAAATTAAATGTAATCCGTTAATGAATTTATTAATGAAAAAAAAATTCACTGACAGACATGTAATGTCATAATACTAAACATATTAATTTAAATAAAATATTATTTAAGACCAGAATACAAGAATAATTCTTACCATAAACATTAGTAAAAGAAAAGTAAAACACTTTCCTTATAATTGGGGATAATATGAACTTGTGTATTATTATTATTATATACTAATTAAACTTGTGTACTGATATTATTATATGAACTTGTGTATTATTATCATTATATACTAATTAAAGAATTAGGTGGTTTAGATTAGGTGATAAGTAGATAAGCATGGAAGTTCATGTTGAATGAGTGATTAATGATAAGGCTTAAAAGCTTAATTAAAGGATAACGACTTTCAAACCTTTTTATTTTAATTAGTTTGGCTAATATACTACTAACCTTTTTCTTTTTGTTCATTTTGCGTTGGTGGTGAATGAAGTCGAGCGTGTACCTACCTCGTTTTCTACATTTGAAAAACATTACTCAGTCTATATTACTTTTGTGAAACGTAATTATAAATATAGTTTTTAATTTTAATAAGAAAAGGAGAAAATGTTTTTACAGTTATTAATTGTTCTGAACTTAAATTTTTTGACATAATATCAAGTTAATTATTCTTAACTTCAACTATAATACCATTAATATATCGAAACAAGTTTTCCGTCAATATTTATGAAAAGTGATAATTCATTTTTATTGAATATATTGAAACAAATTCTCAGTAAACATTTATGAAAAATGAGAATTCGTTTTTAAAATTACATTTTTATTTTTCCACTTCAAAACTAATTGCAATCACTTTTTATAAAACTTTGAAGAATCATAAGAGACTTTGGCCCTTATATACACAAATTAATATATAAATAAAATATATTATTAATTTTAACATATTTTATGAATTTAACAGTTTCAAAATGTTTGTATATTTATCTTGACACCTCAAAATAAAAAAATATTTGGCATCAAAATAATTGAAATGTTTGGCTCATTACTTTTGAAAAGTATCACAAAAATTATTTTTGAACTTTCATTAAATTGATTTAAACGCTGGTAATGATTGCACACATGATTATATTCAACTTTTAACATCGAGAAATCACAATCACTATCTTTAGCTTGACTAACTTTATTTTCTCTTTAGCCATATCTTTGAATGAGAATTTGTTAATGGTTGAAACTTAACAAATAATTGTTGACTAACTTCCTTTCCAGCTTCAAGGGTATGTTTATTTTTGAATAAAAATTTAAGATTTTGAGTGGTTGAATTTAAGAATAAAATACGTTTTTTTCTTTAAGAATTCGAAGATGATAAGGAGTGGATTTTGAAATAAAATTTTTAAGAATAATTTGAGTGATGTAATAAATTTAAAAAATGTTTTAATAGATAAAAAATTAATATTATCAAATTATCTTTGATGTTAAAAGTAATAAAAAACCATATTTATTTTATAAAAATTATTTTAAATAATGAATTAATATATATATATATATATATATATATATATATATATATATATATATATATATATATAATATTTTGATAACATACTGTTTAGTTATTTTTTTTTTGTTATAAATTTAGTCACGTGTATTAATTTTTGTTTTAATAGTAATTTTGAATGCTTTTATGTTATTATATTAGTTATGGAAGATTAAGAATGATTAGTGGATTGGTTAATTCATATAAAATTATGAAGATAATAAATATAATGTATATTGAATAAAAGTCATAACATTGTTATAGTGAAGAAACAAAATTAAATCTCCATGATGATACAATTAACAAAATTAAATATATATATATATATATATATATGAACCGATTCCATATCTATGTTTCCATATATTAGGACATGAAGACAGAATGGTAAAATCATAGTTTATCCTGGCTAGTCATTGCAACTTTAACAAAATAAGATTGGGATGACATCTCACAAATTGGGTTGAAATCCTAATCTTAAGCATTCAAAATTGTTTATTCTATTGTCTAGTTGTGTTATTCTCTCTCTTCATTTTGTCGTAATAGTAAGAGATAAGACACTCTGACGCTCAAGTAAATAACTTAGGTCATAATCTTGTAATAAAAATTAGTTATTAGAATAAAAGTTACCTATTTTTGCTGTCAAGACAAATATTTATAAATTATAATGAGCTTACCATTAGGTCTGACTCATTAATCACTAATAAATGACATTATGACAATTATTTTTATTAACTTCTCATTGATTATTCAGATTAATTTTCAGACCGGTCGGTCAGTCTTTTGCTAGACGGTCAATCACTCGATCCTTTGACTGACCAGATGGTCCTACGGAACACACTCTAAATTAATAAAAGATTATTTTTTAAAAAGTATTTTAATTATAACCTTTAAGTAATGTTCCGATGAGTTAATTTATTGAATCTAAAGATAATCGAAAGGTTGACTAAATAAGTTAAATAAAGAGAAAGTGAATCGTGGATGAAGGTTCGTAGCATGCTTGATCATTAGTCGAGTCTTTCTTGAAGAAGTGCAAAGCTATAAGAAGTCATAGCATCGTGTTATGGAAAATTTAGCGTGAACAGCTACTTTATGAAGATAGTTTGAGTTATATAGAGGAGGAATTGGCCACGGTGGCCCATAAAGATTTAAAACGTAGAAAGTGTGGCCAGGAGGGATTAGTATGCAGATCCTTTTATCGAACCCAATTATGTCAAGGGCCCCAACATAGAAAATCAGAGCTATGAATATTGATATTCTGCACATAAATTCAGACTTATTAGGGTTTGCTTTCAGCTTTTGAAATATGTTGAAGATCACAATTATGAGTTCCCTACTATCATTTCACATCACGCTGCGTTTGTCACATCAATCTATTGTGAATCTTATATTTTTTTTAATACATATATATAAATAAAATAATTTTTTGTAATTGCTTTACTACATCCAATAATCTCACTGTGTACAAAACAAGAACAAAATTTAATTTAAATAGTTCTTTTTTTATTTTTAAAAAGTTTTTCAAAAATAAAATCGTGACAAAATTTTATATTTTAAAACGAATAATATTTTAGAAACGTGATAATTAATTCCAATAACACAATCCGAACAATAAATAAATAACTTTTAACTTTTAATATATATATATATATATAATAACTATTATAATAATACTATTTTTTTAAAATTTTAAATAACAATTTTTTATTTATTTTAACATAATTTTTATTATTTATATATAATTTTATACTGTATTTATTTTTTAGATAAAATGTAATTTATTTAATTTCATCTATCAAAACATTCTCTTTAATCTATTATATATAAACTTTTATAAAAAAAAAATTCAAATCCTTTCATCCATTTATTTAAGGAAAATGATACTTGAACAACCATTTTTGACAACATTTAGACACGCGCACACGTGTCAAAATCTGAGTGGTCCATTTTTATTTAATTTTTCCAACTGGACCACTCAGATTTTGACACGTGTGCGCGTGTCTAAATGTTGTCAAAAATGGTTGTTCAAGTATCATTTTCCTTTATTTAAATATCTGAATTCAAACAACACATCTCCTCTTCCTATGTTATAATCCATCTATTTACTCTTTTTCATTCTATATAACTTTACATTTATTAATAAATGGATAAAAAATTTTAAGTACCAATAGCCTTATTTAATTAATGATAACTTAAATAATAGAAAATTATTTAAAAAAGTGTTAAACTTTAATTATTAAATAAAATAAAAAATAAATTAAAATATGGAAAATTTAAAAGTTAATTAACACTTCCCAAATTCACATCAATTAATCTAAAAAGTCTATACCTTTAGCATATAATGCTATTCAATCCAAAACAAATCATATTACTTAAGCATTTTTTTTTTTAAATTTGAAACCAATAAAAAATATAATACATAAAAAACAAACTTATAATAAGTTTTTGTAAATTATCGTTTCATATTATTAGTTTGAAATCAATGACTTTGTTACTAAACGTTTCTGAATAGACTTATCCACAATTTTCTATCGTTAAAATTAGAAGTTACACTTGTAAGCATGATACTTCCCTTTCCCTTCATTTTAGTTTTAAAATAAATTTTTTGTTGATTTTATCATTTTTTTGACAACTTTTTTTATCATTTTCTTGTAGTTCACACTTTAGTTTATATAACTTAAGATATATTAGTAGAATTTGGATATCTTATTCACAACTTATTAACTGTCTATTTGAATACACAAATTTGGTAAAATAAATAATATCGAATGAGTTCAAACAGTACATTATGATTTTGTAAGCATTCAACCCAACTTGAAAAATGAGATTTTAATATTTACAAACTTGTAACACTATTGGACACATGATTTTTTTATCTCTAAGTGTACAACATTTTCAATGTTGATTATTTTGGTGTCATAACTGCAGGTAATATAGAAAATGCATGTTTTTTATAATGTCAATAAAGACCTAACATAGTAAGTTAATTAGTATGTTGGGTGTACAAATATCTGACACAATAAATTTAACTTACCATGATATGTATTGATATGTTCGAATAGTAAATTGATCTACTATGATAGATTTTAAGATACTTAATACACTAAATGTAATTTACTGTAATAAATATTAGTAAACCTGACATAATAAGTTAATACATTACATTACAAACCTCTTATAGTAGTTTTAAAATCTCATCAAACAAATATAGATAAGCTTTTACATATCTTAAAATATGTCAGAACCATTAAAAACATACTAAAAACTCCATTTGAGTGGAAGACAAATGTCGAGCAAAGGGAGCTGGAAATTAGAAAGTGAAAGACAGGTGTGAGTAGTCGAGTGGTTGTTCGGTTTTGGAGGATAGAAGTAAAACTTAGTTTTTTAAAATTCACGCCACTCTCTGCATGTAATAATCTTCTTCAATCTTATGAAACTCCATTTTTCTCCTCCTTCTCTCTAAAAAGCTCTTACTTCTCTCTATAAAATCTCACTCTTTTCTTCTTCCGATCATCAAATAGACCACACCTGAGCATTTCCGGTTTGAGGACGTTCATTTGAACCGATCAGTTCCGGGTTCTAAGTTGGTAAGTTCTCTCTTCATTCAGCCGGTTGGTTTCCTGGTACATGCAAACCTAGTTTATGGATTGCATGAGTCAATCATCTTGTTCTGAGAGTTTCTGGATTTCTATTTGGTTTAGTTTCTTAAGGCGTGATTGTAGAACGCTAAGGTCTCTGGTAAAGGTGAACTCGTATTCTGAACTGTGAACGTTCGGTCACGCTTAGAGGTAAGAGAAGTTTATATAATTTGATTAAGATTTTTGTTTTGAATGGATGTATGTTCGTTGATTTCTGAATGAATATGAAGTATGATTGTTGATATGTTTTGACTGTACGAAGTGTGAATATTTACTATGATATGGATGTATGAAGATAGATGTTGAGAAATGTATTGATAAGATTATGAATTTTAAGTCTAGAGTTTTATGTAAAAATTGATGTTCGTCACTGAAGATCTTTGACCGTTGGGCTTTCCTGTGGACTCGGTTGGAACTGGATTCTTTCATTTGGAAAGAATTCCAGTTGAAGACCGAGCGTCTTCGTTCTGTAATATCTGTATATAAGCGTTCAACCAAGGATATTCGTTCCTTAGTGTTTGATGGTAAACTTAAGCATATTTATATGTATTTGTATATTTCGTTCGTTCGTGAACACTATTTAAATGGTATCTTATTATATTTATCAAGCCTTTCTTCTATAAGTTTAGTAGTGCTCGGTCTTACACCAAGCTCTCGTACTAAGTAGTGCTCGGTCTTACACCAGGTGCTCGTTCTCGTTTCCGTAATCTATCTTTATAATAAGAACGTTCGTCCAAACTCCATAGAGTTCGCTCTCTACCGTGCTCAGTCTTCAACTGACATTCAGTTAATAGAGTTTTTCAAAATATGAAGTATTATATCTAGATACATTTGTCTCAAAAGTCTCGAAATACACTTAATAAAGTTAATATTACTCGGTCTTGATGGTCCTAGTTCCAGAACTACAAGCATTTATAACTACGATTGCTCACCTAATTAATATGTATCGTGTGGAAAAAACCAGCACAACATACCAACAAAACAACAGGTAAATTAATGTATTTAAAAGAAAGGTAAAAAAAAAATAAATCATATTATAAAAGGTTCAAAAAAAATTTAAATGTCAAAAATGTAATAAAACAGTAATTTAACCCAATAATTTTCATATACTCATGTTAAGACAAAGAAATTTTTGTGCAATTAAATTTTGTATGCAACTAAATTTTTTACAATTAAAATGTAAACATTCAATTTTTTGTATCAAATTTATTTGTTACATAACTATATTGGCAAGCACCACCACACCATCTAGGCTTAACCTGTATATAGAGCTGTCAAAACGGGTAACCCGGCCCGACTCAACCCGACTCACCACGGGTTGGTCACTTAGTGAGCCAACCCAACCCGGCTCATTTATTAGCGCGCCAAAAAAATTCGAACCCGACCCGACCCACCACGGGTTGGTGGGTTAAACAGGTTGGCTCATTGGCTCACTTAATTAACTTCTTTTTCACTCTCTTCTTCCGAGATTCTTATAACATGTTACTTTGATTGATCAAATTGAAACAGTAATAATTGGATCAATTAATATAAAAGAAAATAAAACAAAAGAAATATATTGTTATATGTATTTTAAGCTATCAAGGATAAAATTTTGCCAATTTAGTTTAATAAAACATACGTAATTACATATAGTCTACCGTTAACAAAAATATATAGTACAAGATAAAACTGTCATGCTTGTAGATATGTCTAAAAACAAGATAAAACAAATGATATATTCCTGAATTAATTTAATTTGTGAAAAGACTATATATTACTAATTAAAAGTTATACATTTTGAATACTTAATTTAATTAATTTAATTTTAATAAAAAAATAGAATTTAAATAATTAATTTGATTTAATTAAAAAAAAATAGGTGGGTTGGTGAGCCAACCCGACCCACCACGGGTTCAACCCATGTGAGCCGGGTTCTTAGTGAGCCGGGTCAAAATTGGCTCGCATAAAAAATTTGACATTTTTTTCCAACCCAACCCGGCTCAAACTCGTGGTGAGCCGGGTTGGCTCACGGGTTTCAACCCATTTTGACGGCTCTATATATACTACAAAACCCTATTAGTGTGTAAATACATTTTAAATTTTGTACGGCATTTTTTTAATAAAATTTAATAGTAAATTATTTCAAATTATAGTTCGTTATAAAAATGATTATTAAAATTACCCCTATGATTTTTCATTAAAAATGTAGTATATTTGTTTCATTTATTTATAATTAAAAAGTAAGTTCATTTTTTAAATTAATCCATGTAATTTTTATTAAAAAAATTATATATCTGTTTCATTTATTTATAATTAAAATATAAGTTCATTTTTTAAATTAATCTAACATGAACCCGCAATCCAAATAACTCATATATAACTAATTTGATAAATTAAATTATCAAAGATTAAAATATTAATTAGGATTATATTAGATTTGACAGATTGAATTTGAACTTCAAAGGCTAATAATTCCTCATTAATTATTGAATTTTCATATTACATTCATAAACCACTAATATCAATAAATTATTTCGTCAAATAATCACATACCCAATAAATAATTTAAATGATACATGAAACATTTAAACTATTTTAATGTGGGTATGGATGTGTGGTTATTAAAATACACACTACATTTAAATAATTTTATTTTATAAAACAATAAAAAACAATATATTCACATCGAAAAGACATGGAATTTTTCTTACTTTGGTTCAAACCATTTGACTATTTATTAACATGCGCGAGAGGTCACATGCACAAGCAATAAAGTAAAATTATTATTCTCCTTTTTTTTTCTTGACCGGACATTGGTTTATATCAATATATTTTCTATTTAAAAATTATACTCTAATACACTAATATTATATATATTAGGATGATTATATATTTTTTTAATAAATTTTATGAATATATTTGTTAATAGTAACGAACCATTACAAAAGTACTTTGATCACTACTTAAAGAGGACATTAAGATAGGAGTTTGCATTGTTAGATTTGAGCTGAAATTTAAAAAATAATAAGATTTCATAAACAAAAAATAATAATATTTGTAATGAAGTTTGTTAATTCATAAAGAATTTGCAAAATATATTCGAACATGTTAATTAATTTATATAAAAATACCTTAATTTTAATATGGCCTCTACCGAACACAATAAAATATCATTCTAAATATTAAATTATCTCCTAAACATAATATTTGTTCCGTATAAACATAGACAGTTTGAGTATCCCGTGCTACAATATGAAATTGTCCCACACTAAAAACCATTGTTCAAACCTTAAATACGTATAAAAGTATAAGAAACACAACATTTAATGTAGAAGTTAAGTTTCAGGAATACATCCAAAGACATCAAGTTCTAATAATTTGAAGAGTCTTGTCCAAAATATTATGAAATGCGTCAGCATATATCATGTCTATTCTATGTGGATCCATGCGCATGACATTCAAATATACCTTAACATATCATTCTATTCATCATTATTTCTTCCTGATTTATGATCCTTAATGTTGTTCATAGTTGACACTCATACCTCATACTTTTTATAATATCAGTACTTAGTTTGAGAAAGAAGGTGAAGGGTATAAGAGTATTTTTCTTACGAAACTTGTACAATTCCTTTTCACTATTATTGGATGGATAAATTTTTAAAAACTTTAAGTTTTAAAAAAATGTAATTTATGATTCTTTTTTTTGAAAAATCAAAAGTTAAAATATACTTTTAAATTTAAATTAATGATATCAAATAAATATTATCTGAGAAATAATAAAATTTTATTTCTCATTGTTATTTATTGTTACTATCACTGTGGTTAATATTTATCTTTATCTTCAGTCATACCTTGTTTGAAAAACTATTATTATATATATAAACCTTATGTAAATTGTTCCATAAACTTATCTATCATCCATTTTAAAATATGCATAAAAGCATGTTTATGTTGTTTTGTAAATTTGTATATCATATAGAAATGTAATATATGTGCATTAAGGAGAAAGAAAGATAATTTAAGAATGAAAGTGGAGGGTGGAAAGGCACGCTTGGTGTCAGAAATTAGAAGGCCAAAGCATGCATGCTGCATAATCTAGTTATAGCAGTGAAGCACACGAGACCTTGAAAACTGAGAGTAGTGAAAACTAAAACCTGTTTGTGTTTATATATACACACACCAATACCACTGTTCTTGCCACCAATAAGAAGGTTAATGCAGAGCACAAGCCATGCCTCTGTGCCCTTGGCATAAGCGACCAAAGTGGACCATATCCCACAGTGTTCTTCAGAGTAGTTAGGGGCAGAACATCATGGCATAGCCTCTTTGTCTCTCGAGGGAGACCATGCATTCCACATTACTCAAAACATTAGTGTCTTCAATTACTTACTCTTATATTTTTGCTGTCTTATTTGTTCTTCTATTCAGCTACTTTTCATTCTCTTCTTCATATGTCATGCTCTTTTCTTGTAATATCATTATACTACTAACTAAAATATCAAAGTTTATCATCTAAAAATATGAATTTTTAAATCAGTTATAATAAATAAGTAAGTGTTAATTTGTATCTACACTATTCTGTATTATTATATAAAAATAACTCTTCATATTTGTTTTCTATTTTATTTTCTAATTAACTTTTTTAAAATCAATTTTATTTTTAAATAACTATTTTTTACATTTAATTGTTTTTATAATTTAATTTAATTATTATTTTAAATTAAAAAACTATATATAATAAAAAGATTATTTATAATAAAATTAAATTATATTTTATTATAGAAAAAAAAACACACACATGTTATGAAAATAAATGTTTTCTCATTAAATAACCTAGGGGACAATTGCACTGTAGAATTGCTATAAATTAAACATTTTTCAAAATTAAATTAGTGTGCACTTGCATACCTATCAAAATAAAAGGCACGTATACATCGGCATATTACTACTAATATTATTAACCTCAATAATAATCAAATGATTACATAATTGAAACTATGGTATCACTTATATTAATTATTGTTTTATCATTAAATTATCAAATCCATCATAAAACAATCTAACGTGATAGAACTAGTAATCAAGTGTATTAAAATGCAATAAAGGATAAAGGATAAAATGTACACAGAATAATTATTAATCTAAGTATTAATTATTGTTGAACTTATTTAATGGATAAACTTGTTTAATGTTTTTTTATTTGTTTAATTAGTTTATTTTTTCTAGACTCATCTAACTTTTGTTTTCTAGATGTATTATTGGACTTTAATTAATGTATATTTAAATATATTTCTATATTCAGCAATGACAATATAAAGATATTAGTAATATATATTAAAATAATGAGTTTGTTATTTTTTTTTATCTTATTGTATTGTAGGACTATCTCGTCAATGACTGATCGTTATGGAAATTAATCTGAACAATAATAATTATTAATGAGTAGTTAATGAAAATAATAGTCATTGATGAATGATAAATAATGTCATTTATTGGTAATAAATGGGTCAGACCTAATGATAAGTTCAATATAATATTTATAAATATATGTTTAAAAGGGGAGGTTAGGTAATTAACTCTCATTATTAATCTTTATTACAAGATTATTATGCAAAGTCAAAGTCATTGACTTGAACTACAGAGTGTCTTTGACAAATACTCTCCCACATGGCTTGGACACAAAAAAAGAGAGAAAGCGCATGATGTAACTTGATGATGGAGGACCACAACTTGGAGTGTTTTGAGTTACTGCTGTCAAAATGAGTTGTAACCCGTGAGCCAGTCTGGCCCACCACAAGTTTGAGTCGGGTTGGGTTTGAAAAAAAATGTAATTTTTTATGCGGGTTAGTTTTCAACCCGACTCACTTAGAACCTGGCTCACCCGGCTTAAACTCGTGGTGAGCCGGGTTGACTCACCAACCCACCTAATTTAATTTAATTATTTATTGTTTTTTTGCTTCAATATTATTAGTTAGCATTTTTTTATCATATTGTAGATGATGATAAAAAAATGCTTCAAGAAAGAAAAATATTATAGATTTATTTATTCAATATTCTAATATTATAAATGGACAAGTGATACAAAAATTATGAATATTAAAGACTTATTTGTTTGCCTTTTATGCTCGTTTTTAGATTATATTTGGAATGTATGATATATTTTTTTATTTATTTTGTATTGTCTTTGGAGTTTAACATAGTGAAATTTATTTAGTTTTGAATTAAAAGGAATTATATATTTTAAAAAAAACCTTATAATTAAGTGAGTCAATTCTTTTAACCTACCAACCCGTGGTGGGTCAGATCGAGTTCGAATTTTTTCAACTCGCTAATAAGTGAGTCGGGTTGAATTGAGTTGAATTACCCATTTTAACCCGTGATGGATCGGATCTAGTCATGTCGGTTTACCCGTTTTGACAACTCTACTTTAAGTAAAGGATCTCAATACTTACTCGAAACATTTACTAAAAGTCATACACTTTAAGTTGAAAATAAATAAATAAAAGTTAATCAAAGACTATTAAACAAAATGTATAATATTAAAACGAGTAATTTATAATTTTCTTAACAATATATAATTTAAACATATGAACTATTAAGTACAATTTTAATTTATTCTTTTACAAATATAGTAATTTAAAACCTTATACCAGTTTCTATATACACATGATTAATGCTAGTTTTTTTTATTAAATAATATCAATTTAATTTTTACATACTAAAAATATGAAAATATTTAACAATAAGAATATAGTTTAATATAAAAAATTAAATGTAATTTTTTGTTGATAATTTTTATAAGACAAAATTATTACAGGACAATTATGTATATGGTAGTGTAAACAATTATATTATCAATAAATATATATTATTTTTTAAATCTTATTATTTTAAGAAATAAAAATAAATATATTTTTCTAGATTTTATTTTATTAAATGACAAAGTAATTAAAAATTACAAAAAATAAAATAAAAAATAAAAAAAATAGTATAGAAAAAAGAACTAATACTTTAAATATAAATTATTTTTATATGATGTTCTCTGTTATTTTTATATAGTGTTTTTTGTTAGGCCCTTTTTAATCAATATACATTTAATATATATATATATATATATATATATATATATATATATATATATATATATTTCTAGACTTATTTAGTGACAATATAAATATATTAATAATATATTTGAAGACACGTAGTTGATTATTTTTGCATTTTGTTTCCTATTAAAGTTACAATAGATAATTTTTATTACATTACATTTTTTTAATAGGGAATGGAAATAATTTGTTTTATTAATAAACATGTCATTTTTTAAAATAATATTATTTTAAACCATAGAGTAAAATATATTTTTCTAAATTTAATTTTATTAAATGATCAAATAATTAAAAATCATTAAAAATCAAATTAAAAATAAGTACAAAATACTTTTTAATTGTTTATTTTAAAATCAAATTAAAATTAAATTTATTTTAAAATATAAATTTAATAAGATTTTTATTGGATGAAAGGAATCCTTTATGACTAAACTATATGATCAGTATTTTAAAAAATTCTTTAATTTATATGTATTTTGCTACCTATAGTCGTTCATAAATTTAATACAACCTTCCCTGTTTGAAAGGAGAACAAAAGGGATTAAGTAATTTTTTCACATAAAAGCGTCAGCAATTCCACTATGCCCCGCCCGAAATAATGTCACATTCTTGCAATTTAGGTGTAATGAATTATTTGACCGTTTACTAAAAGAAAATAGAATTTCATGTAACATTTACTTGAAGAAAGGAATCTTATAAAGGCTTATTTTATTTTCACACACTGTTAGGATGTTATGTTGTTGTCAATTGTTGTCAAATAATGGAATTATCTGGCGTTCATACCTATTAATTCAATCAATGTAATGTTATATTGTTTGAAAGCAAGTCACAAACTTGGGAAATCATAGAAATACAATCAAATAAAATAAAATTATAAAGTTAGGCATCTTTCCAAAAGTTCAAACTATACCATATTATTTCAAGAAAAGTATTTTAATGTGTTAGTTTTTCTTTAGATATATATACTACTACTTCATGTCTCTGTATTTAAAAAAAAACAATAATGATAGTTATATAATAAATAATAAATAACTTGTGATGTATCATTAAAAGATCGGACGAAAAATATAAATAAAATTATAAAAGAAAAATAACAATAATAGTTACAGGAAAAATAATATATATATATATATATATATATATATATATATGGGTTTGCTAACGCGTTCAGTTGGTACATTTTAGCAATATGTACCGGGTTTTAGTAGACAAAAATATCCTTATATACCATGGATTCTAAGTTTTAAGGTTAAGGGTATTTTAATAATTTTCATTCTCAAAACTAAAAAAAAAAAAGAAACTTCCCAAACCCTTACTCACTTCTCTCATTCCTCTCAATCCTTTCTCTTTCATTTTTCTCACTCCTATCTTTTCTCTGTCATACCTTCTCAATCCTTTCTCTTTCATCTTTCTCACTCCTATCTTTTCTCTGTCATCCCTGCTGTAGCTCCAATTGAAAAAATCAGAAACACTTGTCGTTAAACAATCTTACAAAAAAATGATTTTATAATGAGTTTTGATCTTATAATTTTTGTCTTATCTAATTTTATCCAATTTTCACAAGCATAAAGGAATTGGTAATTGACCTGGAAAAAAATCAGAAATACTTGTTGTTAAATAATTTCTTAAAAAAAATGATTTTATAATGAGTTTTTATTTTATCATTTTTGTCTTATCTAATTTTCACAAACATAATGACATCAAAGGAATTGGTAATTGGCCTAGAAAAAATCAGAAACGCTTGTTGTTAAACAATTTCTTACAAAAAATGACTTTATAATGAGTTTTCATTTTATAATTTTTGTCGTTTATAATTTTATCTAATTTTCACAAGCATAATGACATCCGAAAGAATTGGTAATTGGCCTGGAGGATTGAATATGATGAAATTAGAGAAATTAGTGAAGATGGTGAAATTGAAGAGATCTTGAATGAACCTTTGCCTGAAGGTGAATATATCAATGACTCAACTCTTTACAAAGACAAATTGTTTAAAGGCAAGTGTTTTTGATTTTTTCAATTGGTACTACAGTAGGAATGACAGAGAAAAGGTTGGAGTGAGAGAGATGAAAGAGAAAGGATTGAGAGGAATGAGAGAGGTGAGTAAGGGTTTGGGGTTTTTTTTTTTTTTTTTTTTTAAGTTTTGAGAATGAAAATTATTAAAATACCCTTAACCTTAAAACACATTGCTAAAATGTACCAACTGAAAAACAGGGGTACGCGCGTTACCAAACCCCATATATATATATATATATATATATATATATATATATATATATATATATATATATATATATATATATATATATATATATATATTTACTAACACAACTATTCTTTTAATTATATTTATTAATAATTAGTTTCTTTATTTATGCGACATCCAATACATTTATAATTTTTTAATTTTAGTGCTTTTTGGTCAATTAAAATATTTAATTAATATATATATTTCTATTCTGGTATAGAAATAAAATTTAATATGTTATATTGATAGGTATATATTTAACTATATTTTAAATATAATAATTAATTTTAATAATATTATTTGAAAATTATAAAAAGTGAAATAAAATTTAATTTATCATTATAAAATGATTTTTTTAGTAAGGATTATTTTTATTTATATATTATAATTTTATTTTATTTTAGTTAATGTGAGATTTTTAATACTTCTCATTTTACTATGAGTCATGTATATCTCGTATATGTCACTAGATATATGTGAATTGTTCAATAATAATTTGACAATAAATTACATAGTAACGTGTATATCTCTATATATTTGTAAAGGGTTAAATATGTTTTTAGTCCCTAAACTATTGGCCGTTTTTGGTTTTCGTCCCTCTTCCAAAGTAAGGTACAATTTGGTCCTCATTCTTTAGAAAAACGTTCGTTTTAGTCCTCAAAATTTGTTTTTAGTCCTCGTTTTAGTCCTTAAAACGTTCGTTTTTTTCGACTAAAACGTTAAACAAATTTTATTATAAAAAACTTTAATATCATATTAATATTCTTTATTTGCATTAAAACAAAAACAGAAGGTCAGAATTACTCCAGGCTAAGCACGCTTAACCATGGAGTTCTTATGAGTCAGGCTACCGAAAAATCAAATGCATTTGGTGATATGAGTAGTCAAATCAATCCCTTTAAGCTATCCTTCAACTGTATAGTCCCCTCTTATCAGTGCCCAGGTGTCACATGCCCACCAACTTCCGCTTGGTTCGTCTTCGAACCACACCGTACTGGGAGAGGCTAGGCTCTGATACCATCTGTAACGTCCCAGCAACTCACAGGGAATGTCGACTGCCCCCACAGATCACCACGCGCTTAACCATGGAGTTCTTATGAGTCAGGCTACCGAAAAAGCAAATGCATTTGGTGATATGAGTAGCCAAATCAATCCCTTTAAGCTATCCTTCAACTGTATAGTCCCATACCTATACAGTCTCTAGATCCCTCTCATTCCGGTGTATGTTCGATTCATCCATGTGCCCCTTCCACCGGAAGCCTTGCCAGGAGCCGCTCCTTGTCAGTGCCCCTTACACCATGCCTCTTGCACCGGCGTCACTCCCCGCCCTCTTATCAGTGCCCGGGTGTCACAGATTTAATAATAAATGATATGATATGTTTAATAAATATAAATAATTCAGTTATAATATTATAAAGTGATTTTAAATCTAAAATATTTTTAAAAAACCCGTCACTTAAATTAAAAAAATAACAAAATAATTATGAATATAAATTTTATGAGAATTATGTGGAAAAATTTTAATTTTTGATTATTTTTCAATAATCGTCTTACCGCGAGGTAAGTAGCTGAGTTAGAAATCTATTACAGGAAAAACAATGTCATAAAACTCAGCCTTTCATAAATTATATACATGGCCACCAAAAAATGTTCACGTTTTGCAGTCCTTTTTCTATCTCATATAACGCCCTTTTAAGTATCACTAATTTTAAAAAAAAAAAGTTGCGATTTTAATCTATATTTTTTAAGATTTTGGTGTTTCTATATCGGAAAGGCTGCAATTTTAATCCAATCATTGTTTTACACACTTTTAATTAAATATTTTTACATGGTATCTTAAAAGGAATGTATTGTGTTTAGATGTTAATTGGACTAAAATAAACAAAAGTTAGCGAATGAAAAATGGCACCAAAATTATGAATTTATTTGAAATTGAGAAAAATAAAATCAATGAAAAATAGGAAGGAACTAAAAGAACTTACAGAAATTAATTTAAAGTTTAGTGAATTAAAAATATTATATAATTAAAAGGGGTTGCATAAAATTTGAATCCTCTTTCCTTGCTGCGGAAGACAGTGTGGTTCACATTGAGGGTACGCGGGGTAACGTTGATACAGCTACACAGTATCTAAAATTAGAAGGCTATATGGTGGTATAGTCCCAAAATTTTGTAGTGTGCATTTTAATTTTTTTCATACGGTTTTTTATTAAGGAAAAAAATATCAAAATTATGATGGATCCTTTATATTGGTATTTTATTGACAGAAATTAAAAATAAGAAAAGGAAAAGACCTGGCAGTATTGTATAAATAAGAATAATAATTGTTTAACACATATATTTTTTATATTTATTTAATATTATCCTTTACTACTTATTTCTATAAATATAGAAGTTGTTTTTTTATTGTTATAATATATATAAAAATGACCGTACCATTAGTATTTAAATAAATAAGAGGTGCCACGTTTCTCCCTGCTCTCATTCTCCACAAATCTCTCATTTCATTCCACTTCACAAAAGAGTGAGAGCAGCAGGGAGAGAGAGAGAGAGAGAGAGAGAGAGAGAGAGAGGGGTTCCGCAAAAGGCCATTCAAAGCAAACGGTGTAATGCAAATGCAAGAATAAACACCTTCTCTTTGCCTTCCCGACAAAACTAGGATGAGTTGTAACAGTAATAGAAACAGCAGTAATAGTAGCATTAAGTGCGCAATTCAATTTCGCATTTCGCAATGCCATTTCTGAATATTCCACACCCACGCCCTTTCTGTTTCTTTCGCTTCCCTTATTTTTCCCTATTTTAATTAATATTTCAATATTTCACTTCATCTTCTTTCTCTTATGAGGCTTTCCATACTGCAACCTCAGCCGCAGCGCTGTCACCACCCGATAAAGCGGTGGCCTCGCATGGACGCTTCCTTCCACCGCCGCAAGGACAAGGTCGTTGTCATCATGGGCGCCACCGGCTCCGGCAAGTCCCGTCTCTCCATCGACCTCGCCACCCTCTTCCCCGTCTCCGAAATCATCAACTCCGACAAAATGCAAGTCTACCGCGGACTCGACATCACCACCAACAAGATCCCCCTCGCGCAGCGCCGCGGTGTCCCTCACCACCTTCTCGGCGACGTCGATCCCTCCCTACCGGAGTTCTCCCCCGCCGACTTCCGTCGCCGCGCTGGCCACATCGTCGACGACATCAGCAGCCGGGATTGCCTCCCCATCGTCGTCGGCGGCTCTAACTCCTTCGTCCACGCGCTTCTCGTGGAAGACTTCCAGCCTGACTCCAACGTCTTCCAACACGCCGAGCGGCTTATATCCTCCGAGTTGAGGTACAAGTGTTGCTTCCTCTGGGTCGACATAGCTTTCCCCGTGCTATCGCAATACTTGTGCCACCGAGTCGACGACATGCTCCAATCGGGGATGGTCCAGGAGTTGGCTCAGTTCTTCGACCCCGAGGCTTCCCGTCGAACCGGGTCCGGTCTCAGAAAAGCCATTGGGGTTCCCGAGTTCGACCGCTATTTTAATATGTACCCACCCTGGGCCGGCCCCGCGGGCCCGGGCGAGGATCCTCTGCGGAAGCGTGCGTACGAGGAAGCGGTGCGGGCGATCAAGGATAACACGTGCGAGTTGGCGGAGCGTCAGATGGAGAAGATCGAACGGTTGATGCGTGCCGGGTGGGACCTACGGAGGATCGACGCTACGGAAGCGTTTGGGGTGGTGCTGACGTCAGGGTCCAACAATGGGTCCGATGTATGGGAGAGACAGGTGTTGGAACCAAGCGTGAAGATTGTGAGACGCTTCTTGATGGAGTAGGTCTTCCAGCTAAATCCAGCTACTACTCCTACTCTCTCTTTTTTATTTTTTCATTTTTTTTTCTCTTTTTCTATCGGTTTATTTAACCCTAAAAAACGGAGGAGGAAAAATTGGGGGAACGGAAAATGTACAAAACAAAAATGGGAATGGAAGTTGCGAATTGTGCTGTCGGGGGGAATGATTACGAATGGGTGTTTTGGTTTCGGAGTTGCGGAGGATTGTTGGCTGTTAAGGTTTGGCACGTGCGATTCCACAATTTTTCTGGAGGCTGGTTTGGTTGTAAAAAAAAAAACAAAAAAATGGAAAGTAGCATAGCAGATGTTGAGAAAAATTTTGTTAGCAGTAGGGTTTTATTTTTTGTTTTTAGAATAATTATTATTGTTTATTGAAAAATTGGAAGCGGAATTGTGAATGGCGTTGATATATGTATGAATGAAGGGATGTGTCTGAGTGTGAAAATCACGTAAGAATTGAGAAAATCATGTTTTTATAGTTATAGAGATAAGAGATGAGAAGAATAAAAAGAGTGTGGAAAATGGAATGAGACCAAATTCTTTCCCTCTTGAATTAACTAAAAGACAACCATTCACTTTTTTTCTCCCCTTCTCTCTCCTCCTTTCCTTGTATTCTTTTCTGTGTAGTGTGTGTTTTTGGCTCTCAAGAGGAACCATATGAGCACTCCAGATTGTGAATTTGTCTTGGCTGCCTTCACAACACAACACAACACATTCCTTCTGCTTTCTGCTTTCTTCGCATCACCGTTTGTCATTTTGTTCAATCATCTTAATTCTATTCACTCTGTCTCCACTCAACGCATTTATGTCACCCACTCACCAAATCTATGCATCAAACGGAACACATTCTCAATTCTGTTTCCTTCCAGACACGCCTCCTCTTTCCCTCCTTAATTCATCTCAGTTTTAACTTCAACACAATTAATCTTTTTTTAATCATAAACACGACCACCTTGCCAATGCCATTCACTAATGTTATTCCACTTACTATCATCTAAATTTCATTACACTGTTTTTTTCTATAAATACTTTAATATTAATTTACATTTTTAATTGGTCGTATTTGTAAATTTTCAATATACGTAAAAGTTCCGTCCTAAACTCTTTGTTTTGACTTCCATACCTTTTTTTAATAGCGGAGGAATAATCCTACTTATTTTTTAGTTGCAAGCATTCAGAATCCTAATAAACTAATCCTATATACGCAACTCCCTTTTTAGTTTCAAGCATTCGGAATCCTAATAAACTAATCCTAAATACCCCCACTCTTGTATACTCAAGTGAACCAAAGATCTAGACCATTTCTCTAATATTTCTTCTTGACAACAAATCTAATATTTTCTAAATAAGACCAGTCAAGATTGTTTTAAAGTTCAGTCATTCGCCTAAAGTCTAATCAATATTAATTCGATTGTTTTAATAATGAAATAATATACAAAAAATGTAATGCCTTAATTTTATAATGCCAAAAATTAAAATCAAACTTAAATCTAATAGTTTTTAAATTTTTTAAAAATGTCATCGATTTTATAAGTAAACGTGATTTATTAGATACTTGTTAAATAGGTGTCTCAAGTCAATTATGAATATATAACCAAAATAATATGTTAAAATATTTTAGATACTCGTTTAAAGATCCAGATAATCATTTATTTTTCTTGGACTCTCTATCATTGAATTCATTCTTTTTCTACTGTCATTGTGCCCCACTCATTTCAACTTAATAAGGACACGATACACACAGCACATGTACATATGAATTTAATTAAACCCAACGTTTTATATAACAAAACATAAATTACATTGAAGATGTTCCGGTCATAGTTTATATTTTTCAACCATAAATTTAAGCAAAATTAAATACCTCTTGTTTTATACACAGAAGAAACATGGGGTGCGTTAGTAGTTGTTAATTTGGAGATCCCTCGAAAATTCCTTTTACTAAAAGTCGTGTAGTTCACTAGTTGCACCACAATGTTTATATCCGTTTTCTAAACACCAAAGACAACAATATTATCTAAAATCTCGAAACACTATCCTTTAAAACAAAACAAAATCATATTCTTTTGTATGAAAAATGTTTACTAGAAAGATAAAAATGAATTATTTTATACAATATTATATATTTAAAAATTAATTTTTTTTTTGTTTTTGAGTGCAATGATACAACACTCTTTGTTTCAACTTTTGTTCTCTTGAAAAATGTAAAAACCCATTTTAAAAATTGTGTAACGAAAATCCGAACGGACTCTTAATGATTAGAGTAAGTGTGAAAGAGAAGTATTTTATGAGAAGAAGAAGAAGAAATAGCAATGAATATTAGGTCATTTTACATTGGAGGGGAGGAGGAAAAGTGGAATGCGAATTACAGTTTGATGAAAGATAAAAGTGGAAGCATTAAATGCGGAATTGTAAGGAAATGCATTAATCTTATGTGATGTAGAAGAGCAGAAAGAAATTAATTTAAGTGCATTAATGAGTGTAAGGAGGGTAAAGTATGAGCATAAGTGAGTGAGTGATTACTTGATGTTCTACAATCCAAGTATGTGCTGACCTTCTCTTCACGTTGTCCTTTTTTGTGATATACTGTCCTTGAAATTGTTTTCCTTCACAGCTACTAAGAAACAGACTAGGCATAGGTAGTGTTATCAGAGCAATGGAGTTGTCAGATGGTTAATTTTAGGTGGTAAGGGCCAAATTCTTAGGCTCAGCAGTTCAGAATTTTCTGAAAACAGGTGTAGGGAATTAAATTCTGCATAATGTACAAGTCCAAGAATGAGACAATTTGTGCTATCATCTTCTCCTTGGCCACGTCCCTCCCCCGAGAACTCCGAACTTCATGTACTTTCCCACTGTGGGGGGGCCAACTTCTATACTCTTTCGGTCCTCCTCCTAAACCAATATCTGTCTCTCATTGTTCAAGGGGACCCCTGCATGTTAAGGAGAAAACGTTCCTTTCTCTTAGGTTTTCACTTCCATTTTTGAGGAATACTATACCAACATAGGATGGACCCCCCCGACCATTCTCTTCTTTTGCTCATCTATCTCTTTCTAATTTTACCCATCATAAATTTCTCTCACCAAACAGTCAAATGCATTTAAGGAAACCGTATTAACAATGTCTCATAATAACCCCAAAACAACGTAAATCATTTAACAAAATTATTCTAACACACTGTCACCAAATTCATATGCCATGTGAAAAACCATAACGATGCTCACTCCTCTCTAAGTACCATTGCTTAATTTTCTTGCATCATGATTCTCTTGTGCCAGTGAGACAACAACACTTTGGAATTCGCTAAAATTATGTTCAATGCTCATACGTTATTAAAATAATATAAAACCCCAAAGTTTCAAGTGCCAACTTAGAAACCGTGAATATTCATTTGGCAACTTGGAAACGATGAATTTTGAAGAGCAACCAAGCAAATTCATATTCCAGGCTTGTCACTAGTTGCTATTACTAAACACAAAGTTGCCTAGAGCATGCATGTTTCTCTTGTTCTTCGGTCCAACTAGCTAGTGTGGCTGTATTTCATGATTACATGTTCTTTAGTGTTAAGAATAGTTCCTAGGCCGCATAATTGTTTAACGCGTCTAGAAGAGCACAAATTGGCTGACATGGATCACAGGTGGAACCACATACATAAAGTAGCGTAGTTAGCTGTATAAGAGGGTATTATGTCAAGTCATTAGAATAATGTGATAGTTAACATAAGTGGGATGATGACAAAGCAGAAGCTTTTATGTGGTGCACTAAAATAGGTTTAATATATTGTTGCCAGATTAATGGTTTATCAGCTTATACTACAGCTTGTAATCTCAGATCGAACAAAATATATACAAATTTCCAAATTGATTGGTGCATGTGCAATGCGCACGAAGAACCATGGAAACACAAGACACTAGTTCCCTTCGGAACCAAGGTTAAGGAAAATAATGCCATATAGTTCACACTCTTAATCAATGCAACAAAAGGGACAGGTAAGGAAATTATAACATGTGCAAAAAAATTTCGCATTATACTCTAACCACATTTTCTTCCAGTGAAAACTGCCTAGATTACAAGTGTCTGTTTGTCCTTTTAATTTATTATTATTATTATTATTATTATTTTCGCCCAAAGGAATTGAGAATTTGATCTAGTTCCCTCCAAAATCTTAAATAAACATTTACATCTATAATTAAAATTGTTTTTGACGTCTTGGTGAATTTGAACTAACATTGGACCTTGGTTAATGGCATTTCAAGGAATTGAAGAATAAGTAAGTAGTTGTCACATTCTGTAAGCTATACTTTCTTCTAGATGTGACCAATAAAATACACACATATATACACTTTGGGTACTAAAAATGCTGCGGATCAGTACGAGTGGTTAAGATTTTGCACAGTGACATGTGAGAATGTTTTATAAATTTGAAAAATGATTAACGAGAGGCCACTACTTGGTCCAATAGATTATATTAAGGAGAAAAACTAATATTATTTTTGTTCCTATCTCCTGAAGTAAACGTGTTCAGAAGAAGCCTTTCCGTTATTCATGAGTTTAATTTTATTATGCAACTAATTATATATTAGTATTTGGTTGCAAATTGGTACAGGTCTGTCTACAAGGAATGCAGCGCAAGTTGAAGTATTTTACAGATCACTCAATTAAGGCAGGAAAGCAGACCATGCAGCAGGAATGTTGCAGTCTCTGAATGGCTGGCCACATATTGGGATGAGCTACCACTTAGCTGTTCTCTATGTTCAGCCATTTTAATTTTAGTGAACACTTTGCTGTAGAAGATAACACTTCCAAATTTATTTTTCAACCCTTGTGTAAATAACCAACCATAGGGATCATAATATATCTATCACACGTCCCACAAAATAAATCATTTAAGTATACTTAACACAGAACAAATAAAACCTTCCCCTCAAGTCAACAAGTTTAAAATAGATTAAAAACATTTATGTATATTATTAATGTAATTTATTTTTGTCAATCATTCAAAATAATTTTCTCGTATGCCATGTCACATTATCGAATACGATAATCTGTGCATAATCTAGTTAAGATTGACTCGCATTACTTACATATTGGACTTGATTCAAATACATATATTTCATGCAGTTTGAAATCAGAAATAGATTGACATAATCAACTTATAACTTTTGGGGTTAAACAACGGATTTTGGGTTTCTAAAGTCCTGAACTCACCAACTTGGTCTTGATCCATTAAGATGATGTTTTCTTTCAATATTATTTGGTTTCTTTAGATAATGTAAAAAATTCTGGTAGAAAAATACATAAAAAAGGTGATTATTTTAATTGAGTTGAGGGTACGAGAAAGGTAAAATGTTGTGATAGAAAGATTTACAGTGGGAAAGGAAATAAGTGAAAAGATTAAAAATTAGGTAATGGCATTTAAATTGAAGAGAGGGAGTTGGGTAAACTTGGAATGATTGATTAGAAGGAGAAAAGTGAAGTATTTGATGTGCAGTGGTCGTCCAAGTAGAAGAAATAATGTAGGTGTCAGTTATGGTTGGAAGTGAACATGCTGGTTTTAATGAAGCTGTCCTTCTAAGAATGTTAGTTCAAGAATTAAGTAAGGATAAAGAAACAATAAATCAGTGACAGAAAGGGGAATGATAAAAAGTGGGATGCGAGATCCAAGAGGAAGGTGAAGAAAGGGTGAAAAGAGAGAGAGAGAGAGTGGGTGGAAGCTGAGGTCTCTGGGGCATATGAAGAAACAAAATGTACCAAAGACGAATAAAATATGGATTGTGAGGGCATAATGGTGAGTGGGGGGAACACATGATGGCTCTGTAGCAGAGTCCAAAGCGAGGAGGAACCAACACAACACAACACAAACACCTTTGTGGTGGTGTGAGGACTCGAGAGACAGTGCGCATGCGGTTTTTTTTTGCGCATGATCCTATAACTCTGCCTAAGCCTACTATTATTTTATTACATAACTCATAGGGCATGGGTCTCCAGCATCAGTAATGTTCATCAAATGCCGTCTGTCACCCTTTTACTTCCCAATCACAATCACAGTCACAACCACAACCACAACCACAACCATCTTATGTGGCCTTTCTAATTTTCCATGCTCTCCCACCTTCACCTCTTCCATGTCAGTCACCCACTACAAATCACTAAATAAATAAATATCTCCTTCTTTTTATATCTTCTCTCGCCGTTAAAAAAAATTACCTATTTTACCATTTCAACTTTAACCTTTCGGGTTTAGTCGGGGTAGCTGGATTAGGTTTGCTTTCATTCCTAGATTCTTCATGCAACGCTACTACTTCTATAATTTATAACTATCTCATCTTATCCAGTACATTCATTCTCTCTGTGCAGGGAACAAACAATTGTGTAGAATCTTCTCTACCCTTCCCCATATCTACATTTCTTATCTCTTTTTTCTTTCATAATACTTTTTTTTTTCAAAAGTTTGATGGTGTATATATCGTTTTTGAGATATTTTTATAAAGGTTAACAGACTTATTTTATATATAAACTTAAATGAACAAGAAAAATGAAAACAAACACATCTCTTGATTAAAATTATTCGAGTTTTATTCCTAGTGCTCATAATACGGAAAACTCAAGTTGGGAAGAAATGTTCGCTTATTGTCTCAAACTCTCCATCAAGATTGTATAAGAGTTTATGGACTAATACTCATGTTAATGAAAAAAAAATATACTCGTTACATGGTTGTTTGTAGTCAAATCACAGTGTAAAATCATTTTCAATTTATAAGATCATATATAATGAATTGTTTATTAAAGTTGTTCAAAAAGTCAAGCTGTTTAATAAGATTTATCATGAGAGTATACATTGTGTTAACTGTTGCTTTAAAAAAAAATTCTGAATGTTCATTAGTTCATTAAGTATATTTTTTTTTTATAATTGTATGCCTGGTGGATTATGGTTTATATGAATTATTTATTAATAGTTAAGTATTTTGTGAAGTGTGATAAAAAGATATGATATAATGAGGTACCACTAACGATGTATAACAAGAGTGCTAGGTATAGAGATTTGATAAGATATTCAAATTCTTTTAATAACTCATGTCGTATAGATGAAGATATCATATTCATTGAGTTTGTGTTTTTTATGTTTATACAATAAATATATTGAGCAAAATTTATTTGCACAAAACTTAAATGCATTTCTTAACTACCAATAACTTCAAAATGTTGTGATTTATACCATTTGGAAGAGTAAAGACTTTCAATATAATTATTAGTTTGTCTAAGGAACTATAATCGTATTATTTTATCTTTATATATAAGTGCCATCAAAAATGGGTTAGAACCGATGAGTTTGGAGCAGGCTGAGTTTGAAAAAAACGAAATTTTTTATATGGACCAATTTTTAATCCAATTTACTTAGAATCCGGTTCACCTAGATTGAATCCGTTGAACCCGTGGTGAGTCAGGTTACCCACCTAGTTTAATTTAATTATTTATTATTTTGTGTTTCAATATTATTAGTTAACATTTTTTATTGTATTATAAATGGGAATAAAGAAAAAAATGTTTCAAGAGAGCAAAATATTATAAATATTAAGAAGTGGGACTTGCAAGAATAAATTTATCATTGTAATCTTATAAATAGATAATTGACACAAAAATTATTAACATTATAAACTTATTTATTCACTTTTGGGTTTGCTTTTGTATTATATTTGAGTTCTGTGTTAATTTTTTATTTTGAACTGACTTTGGAGTTAGGGTGAAATTATTTAAATTTGGATTACAAAAAAATTATTATTTTGTTTGGATTAAAAAAAACTTGTAATTAAGCGAGTCAGTGATTCAATTCATTTAACTCACTAACCTGTAATGAATCATACCAATTCAAATTTTTTCGACTCCCTAATAAATAAGCCAAGTTGACCCATTGAGTGACCAACATGTGGTGAGCCATACAGTATTGAACTCGGTGACCCGTTTTAATACTTATTCATACTCATGATATATATTTAATTAAATTTTATCCTTATATGCATTAACATTCTATAAATTTCAATTTTTACATAATGATCTTATTAGAATTTTTTTGTTAGATTCAACACACTGAGTGAATGTATGTCTTTCATGCTTATATAATATTCATATGAAAAATTATATGATGATGATCTAAATGAATTTCTTTCCTGGACACAAGTATAAAATATTGTGGTTGTCGTACAATTTGATAAAGTAAAGACTTTGTAAGGTAATTATCTAGGTAGGAAATTGGAATCTTGTTATGTTATTATCCATACTCATATATAATACAGATTAAATTTGAAATGTATATAATTAATTTCACACTAAATAAGTCAACTTCTTAAATGTTTCCAAGGTGAAATTTTCAACGTCACTTTCAAAAATATCATAATAGATTTAAAAAATTACATAGAAATATAATATATAATACTTAATATGCATATTTATATTTTGTTGGAAATTTAATACTATCATGATATAATACTTGCTTGTATAATAAAGTTATATATCAAAGTTAAAAAATGTAATTTTCTTTTCTTTTGAAAAATGTAAAGAGCATGTAATGATTTTGGCTTCTAAGTTTTACAATTACAACATAACACACTTATAACTAAATTTCCTTTAAAATGCATTTTTTGACACAAAACTAAAATTAGTTTCTATTCCAAATTTTAATATATTTTGATATTTTAATTAAATTAGATATATTTGTTTAACCTAACAACATTAATATTTTTTTAGACGTTATAATATATCAAACAATATAAATAATTCAAATGTTTAAAATGTGTTTAATATATAAAAAAATTTAACACAATCAAATTTAAAATATTATATTTATTTATTTTTAAAATTTGAGACTAAATGTTGAATTTCAATTTTATATTTAAGTTTAAAAGCTAACATATTTAATCATAATATTTGTTTAAGTAATGTCATATAAATGGTTTGTATTTAGAATTAGGTAAAAGTAACACAAAAGTCAATATACTATAAAAAAATCATGCACACAAATGTTTGAAATAGATAACAAAATTTACTAAGAATTTTTTTTATATGTTTAATGTTATATATATAATAATAATAATAATAATAATATCTTTATAATGCGATGTCTGTTATCTAAAACTTACACCGTTTATTTTATTTTTTGAAAAATTTTGCAGAGTCAATGGACATGACTTTTCATTTTAGAACTGAGCCTAAAAATAACCAAATTTTACATTTGAACAATTTTCAATTCTTTTAAGTGAAGCAAAATTTGAATATGAAGATAGCATTGTCTAAAATTTTATTGATGTATGATTTAAAGTCATTATTAGTAAGTAATGATTTCATAAGTTAGCTCGGGACATTCAAGTTTCATATTTATTACATGCATTAATTGTGTGGATCCTACAATGTTTTGTATATAATGTTCATGGTAAAAATGGTCAAATGAATGAATAATGTTTTCATGATTCCTACAATGTGGTTGCATAGGTATACAGTGTTTATGAAATATGGAATCTAAAATAAACATGAGATCAATGCATTCATCCATTATATTTAGGACAACATTTATTCACTAAATTCTCACATGATTGGAAAACTCTTAATAAACAATTGATTTGGATTTAAGTTGGAGCAAATAGAGATGAAATTACCTTTGAACATGTAAGAATTATATATCTAAGTGTTTCGTTTTTTTTATTTTGTTATAAAGATTGGAATACTATATTAACATTCTAACTTGTGATGTATTTTTCTATGCAATTATCATGGTAGTTGTATCTTTATTTTTAACGGGTCGTACAATGCACAGGTTTTGGGAGCACATAAAGTATTGAAATCAATATTTAAACTCTCCCTTGGTCCTCATTTTTGTATGAAAATCTCAGTTCGCTTCTCATTTTTTCATCTGTCTCAATTGGATCATATTTTTTGTAAAAATGAACACATTTTACCCTAACTGTTAACTGGTCTCAGACGGCGTTAAATTAAGGTCACGTGGTGTAGAAAGAATGTACTGATGTGTGTTCCTCGTTTACCTGGAGTGTTTTGATTAAAGGAAATGAAATCCCTAAAGTGAATATCCCTAAAGTCACATCACCATGTTTTCTCTTCAATTTTTTATATTAATTATATTTTTTTAATGAAATTCATACAAAAATAATATAGATAAATAATTAACTATTGTAAATCAATCGATTAAGCAAACTTTTTAAGTATATGTTTTCTTTTTAATTTTCTGAGCTTTTCCTTTAAAATAAATTTATATAAATAAAAAATATATAAAACACCGTAATTGACTATAATAATATTATTTTATCATAAGACAAAACATCACATCTTATATATTAAAGATTTATTTTAGTGTTTTTAATATAATATTGTTAAATTATTTCATTTTATAGAACTTAATCCTAAATCATACAGGGATAAAAACTTAATAGAAGTAAAATAATTTTATTAAAAATTTATATGATTAAATATTTATAAAGTCTTAAATCCTATCTATTACAGTTAATTTATAATTTTTTTATATGTTGATTATTTTATTTTAATAATATTAAAAAAATATTAAGATATATATTAATTTAATTAATAATCCAATTTCATCATATTCCCTTGTCATTATTTTGAACTAATTATTATAAATTTAGTTTTTTAATTTTAAATTTTTATAAAATATGTGTATTTTAATTGAATATTAATATACAAAATTGTTTATATTATATAAATTATTATATAAAAATAATAACTTATTTAATATTTTTTTAGATGACTATTTGAGAGAAAACATTTCTTTTTAAACTAAAATATGTTTATTATATTTTTTTTAAAATGATTTTATTTTTAAATTTAAATAAATTCAACATATATATTATATATTTAACTTTTCAAAGTAATAAAACTATATATCTAATGATTATAATCAAAAATTAATTTAAATAGTTTTTTATAAAAATTAATATTTATGTATTTATATTTAAAGAAAAAAGATAGTATTAAAATATTATGTAAAACTTTAAAATTAAAATATTAAATAAAAATTATCAAATAAATAAAATAAATAATTAAAAATGAACTAATTTAATTCTGAAAAATAATTCTTTTCTAACCCATCCTGTAGAGGGTGAAACTAAAAAAAAGTCTTCTATAAAGTAAATAAAATATAAATAAAACTTGATTTTAAAAATATTAAATAAAGAGAAGTAAATAATGTCACATCACGTAAACGAGGAACATACATATTTTTTGGTCTTAATTTAACACCGTCTGAGATTCGTTAACGATTAGTGTAAAATGTGTTCATTTTTATAAAAAATATAACCCAATTAAGACAAATAAAAAAATGAAGACCAAACTGAGATTTACATACAAAAATAAGAACCAATGAAGGGTTTAAACCAAATCATTATCAACATAAGATACGAACATAAGATACGAGTCAATTACTCTAGGCCACCTAATTCTTTTGTTTTTATTTCCAGTATTGCGGTATTATATATAATTATTATGTTAATCTGCTTATTTTCTTATTTTATGTTTTAAATGCATGGTATTTATTATTTCCTTATTACTTATTTTTTTTGGTAGTCTCATATTTTCGTTTTTTTTAATATTTAATATTCCAATATCAAATTTTAAATATTTAACATTTATGCTTTTTAGCACTATTACTTTGTAATTATTTCATAAATATATTAATAACATGTAATTTTAAAAGCAATATCATATTATACAGGTACCCTTCTAGAGGCCAATTTGATTCAGTTTATTTTCTTTCAATTTTATATTCGTGATCAACTTGTAACTTTGAAAAGACTAATTAGGACTAAGACATCCAGTTAGATTAATTTATTCTAACTACTTATTATTAGTATTTGTTTCCATATTATTTATTATTTATATCTATATTATTAGTCCAATGTCGTATATCGCAGGTCGAAATACAAGTGTATTTTTTTCACTCCGTTATATTCATTGAAGGACGAAAGTATAATAATCAAAAGGACCCTTTAAATAATATTAGTTTAACTATTTCTTTTACATTATAACTTAACTGTATAAGTATTATAGTACCTATATATTAGTACTAAATTGAACTATATGGTAAGGGAAGTTTTTAATATATATATATTTTTTTCACCTACATTCATATATACTTACGTATTTTAAAGAAATATATACATCAAGGAAGATAAATTGATCATTTTTTTTAAAGTAAGGTGCTTAAGATATTCATTTTTAATGCCTACAAGATTAAGAAGATATTCTATTTAAACAACTATATGTGAATTGCAAATATTTAAAGTACTTAACTACTTTACACTCTCGCATACATATTTTTCTTTTCTCTTCTTTAAATTGCATTGTACTCGGGGAAAAAATGTTGTCTCATAAGTCTCAGTTAGAGGCACACCACATAGTATAAATAAATATGATTAGCCAAAAACTGAAATCGCATTACGAATAATTAATCAATCGGGTTTGATCCAATTAATGTTCTATAATTGGCAAATAGTTTTAGTTTTCGTCCTCATATTGTCAACCACATTGCCAAATATCTAACGATTTTTAAATTTTTATCTAATTATTGGTCTTTTGAAAAGCCAAAACATTTAACAATGGCATCCCTATTTAAATACTACATGGATTTAGTTTCAAGAAACAAAAGAAATATAGTTTAACCACTTTAATTTTTTATTTAGTATCAAATTATACTTTCGTTAATTAATTGAACTCGTAAAGTGTACAACGAAAAGACAATAAAAAGTCTGTTTGCACAAAATGTTGAATCTTCGAGGAATTAGAACGTAATTTACAAGTGCAAACAAAATTCAGCTTAGGTTGTGTAAAATGTAACAGTTGTGCACATTTTAAGGTTTAAATTTCATTCTATAATAAAACAGTAAAGAGTTTTACAATCAATATACATTTAAAATAAAATGTTACAATTTTTTTGTGTGTCTAAAGTTGCCATATTCTATTTAGGAAGTGACTACTTATTAAATTAAATAAAATAAGATTTTAACTCCCTTTCGTTCTTATGACACTGAAAGACAAATCAAGATAAAGTAAAATTTGTTTACTATAAAAATGAAGAAAAAAAAGGAACTTATCCCTACTTTTATTGGATTAAAGTTAATCCCTCGTGAAACTTATACCTTAAAAATTTAAGTTATGATAACTAAAAACAATTGTTATTTTAAAAATATAAATAGGATTTGATATTTGTTATTTTAATTGAAATTTACTTAACAAAGGACTTTTTCTTACACACATTCTTCAGAAAAAAAAAAGTTATGGCGAGTCAGCCCAAAGAATTTCAGACATGGGTTACAGGATTTCTTCCTGCACCCCCTTTTTTTTCCTGGACTCCATAAAGTATAATATCCCTAAATAAAATATATTAAAAACTCTAAACTTTCTTCCTCCTCTACTGCTGCATCTGGCTCTTGGCCTTCTTTCTCCCTACTTTCTAACGACTTTACCACTTTCACTCACTGGTCACTCACCTTTTTCTCTGCAACCTTCGACTAAACAATCCGATATTTTTAAATTTCGAAATTTATCTTGAAACACTCGGTCCTATCAAATTAGTTTTCAAATTTAATCCTCTGGAATATATATTCAAATCTTAAAAAAAATTATAATATTTAATTTGAAAATTATTTTTATATTATAGATTGAATATTTCAAAATATATTTTTGAATTTAGAAATATTTCCGAATATAAAATGCATTTTGAATTGAGTGTTTTAAAAATATTTTTTAATTCTGAAAAATATCTTTCAAAACATCTAATTTGGAAAATATTAAAGAAAAGGAAATACATATATTTTATTATGATTTAACTTATAAGTATTTTCAATATTAATACGTTTGTCGTCATCCGTAATCATATGATGTCATTGTATAATTGTGTAGCCTCTTAAAAGGTTCCAATCTATTGGCAACTATTATGTCATTATGCACAAAATTATATGATAATGTCAGTACTGATTCAAAAAAGTTATAATTAAAATGCATTTGTCAATTGATCGTGTTTTATTGCATTTTCAAGATAACAAGAAAACTTACAATCTTTATTCTATAAATATCTGACATATGTTTACGAGATTGATTTTGTATTAATTACAAAGAATTTAACTTCAATTTAATAAATTATGAACTTATCTTTTAATTTACTACTTGCAAATTTTATATTGATTGTGTGAAACAATTATAGTATTCCATGCAACAATTTTATTTTAGAGAAAAGAAAATCTGATAGTATCCAATTTAAATTTTAAAAGACTGAAAAGTAATCCTCTAATATTCAAAATCGTAGAAAATTCAATACATTTCACATAACATTTCTACTTTCATTTATGCTTTTGTTAATCAACAGTAACAACAGTGTAACTTCCTTTTTCTAAATTCAAACTTTCTTTTTTTATAAAGTAATTGCACTGCAAGAAAAGTCCGTTTTATCAAGCGATAACATTTGTCATTAAGTACAAAAATTTCTTATCAACAATAAAAATAATCATTGATAAAATATTTATCAACAAATCATATAAATGAATTAGAAAATTTGTTTGTAATTATTCACAACAAAAAATTTTGTTAGTAATTATCTATTGATAATTATGAATAATTTAAATTTATCAATAATTATTCATTGATAGATGTTTATTAATAAATAATTTTAAATTTATTTCATCAATAAATATTATATTTTTGTCTTTTTCTTTTCTATTTTTTCTTCTTCTTTTATATTTCATTTTTCTCCCTCCTTTTATATTTCATTTTTCTCTCTCCTTTTATATTTTATTTTTCTCGTAATTTCTCTCTTTTGTTATGGTTAATAGTGTCATGGTTTCCTTCTTCTCTCCTTACTCCATCTCTTTTTTCTCCTCCTTTTTATTATCTTCTTCGTATGCTTTTTTCCCTCTTTTCTTTTAATTTATAACACATTCTTTATTAGTTTGACTAAACTTTAACGTCAACTTTGCAGACAAATTTACCAAAAAAATCTTACAAATTTTCAAAAAATTCAATTATTTACAAATTTATCATGAATTTTTTATCGGCAGTAAAATCAGTTCATATATATTATACATCGATAGAATTTTTTTTTTCTCAGTAAAATGAATCCATATTATGAAATTTTCTTCAATAGTGTTATTTTTAGTATCACTTTGAGTTGTTATCTTGTGTAATAAATTTCATCTTTACTTTTATATTTTGTGTGATTGCTTAGTGATAACACAACTTTCTTTTTATTTAGCTTTCACATGTTATTTCTTTGACTTCTGATAATTGTTGTACTTAGTCTAAATTTACATCACTATTTATTACTATTGACATACCCAAAATTAGTGCTGTAAAAATGGACCACCTGATCCAACCCAGTTCGATGTATCATGGGTTGATTACTTAATGAGTCAACCCAACCTGACTCATTTATTAGCAAGCAAGAAAAATCCGAACCCAACTCGACCCACCACGAATGGTGGGTTAAACAGGTTGACTTACTGGTTTATTTAATTACAATTTTTTTTTAAATAAAAAAAATTAAAATTACAACCATTTTGTAATTCAAATCTAAATAAATTTTATTCCCAAAATGATCATAAACTCAATACATGAGAGTATTTTTTATGGTTTCATAAAATAATAAATTAGTAAAATAAAATTAGGTGGATTTGTGAGCTAACCCAACTCACCACGAATTGAACTCGGATGAGCCGAGTTTAAATGAACCGGATTGAAAATTGACCTGCATAAAAAAATACATTTTTTTCAAACTCAACCCAACTCAAACTCGTGGTGGACTGGGTTAACCTACGAGTTATAACCCATTTTGGCAGCTCTACCCAAAATGATCTGATAAGCTTGAGATTCAAATATCACATTTGTATGAAATATTAATGTCCCTCAAATTAGAGAAAAATGATTTTAATGATAATATAAATAGGATTTAGATTATGGTAAATTGAATTTAATTATTATATTTGTTAATGTATTATTATGTATTGAATTAATTTTATTTGTCATTATACAAACAAAATTATACAATACAGATCAATCATTCAACACAAGTTCAAAGCGGACGGATGGTTGATCAATCCTCCAAAACTTTCGAAATAACGTATACCGATCGGTCACCAAACATGTTAATAACCGTTTGTCTTTTATATTAAAAACTGTGATTAATTAGATAAAATATGCTTACGATATATTTGATCAATCAATAACCAAAAGTTTATTTCAAAACTTATAAATACAAAAATAAAATAAAAAAATGGGTGGATTGTAATTATTAGACATTTAAAACTTAATTATAATAATCAATTGATAGTTGAATACTGACATTAACGTCAAAGTGCGTTCAATATCACCGCTCGTACTTGAACTATACGAGTATATTCTATAACACATTAGAGAAAGTAAAGTGAAACTAAGAAAAGTGTTTCTTTAAATAGTGAAAGTGTAATTATCGACTATACGTACTGAAACAAAAATATTTTTTATTCTTCCTTTACTCTTATACTAAAAAAAATATTTTTAAATATCGTAATTATTTAAATGGACTTCTTTTATGTGACAGATCGAAGCTCGAACTTCTAAAAAATTCTTATTAGTTACTTGAAAATTATTTACATTAATAACATATAAATAATATTTTTATAAATTATAGGTAAGACTTGTGTATTTAGTATTATAATATGGATAATATTATATATATATATATATATATATATATATATATATATAATATAATATGATATAAATTAATTTAATGATTGATACTTTAGCAATATTTTTCATTTTAACATGTTCTATATGTTTTAAATATAAATACAAATAAACATTTACTAACAAAAAGATGTGAGATTTTGATAACTTCTATTACATAAAATTTTTGACGTATAAAAGTAACGTGTAAATTAATATTATATATTAAAAGAATCATTTATTATTCTGATATATGATATGGCATTGTTAGTGTATATTTAAAATTTTATATTAATTATTTTATGTTGATAAATTATGTGTGTACCAATGGAAACAGTTAATACAGGGTCAAACTATTCGTGTGGCATTTGTATAACGTGTATAATACAAGTGTATTTTTTTTGTTTTTAACAAATGATATATATGATTTTCGAGATTATGTAATGCATGATTCAATTGTTAATTTTCTCTCATTCATAGTTTTTGAAATTTATGAAATAAAATAAGTTTTTCAGACTATTTCTTTAAGAAAAAAACAAACCTTGAGCATGCGTTGTTGAATACGGCGGAATTGATTTTCAATTGAAAGAAGACAACGAAAATATCTATTTGACATTATATTAGCGTCAACTAATATATGGAACAGTACACAGATTTAGAGACAAAACAATTGTCAACAAGAATTAAATATATATATATATATATATATATATATATATATATAATATATAATTTATATTTAATTTTAATGGACAATTATATAACATAAATATGTTTATCTCTAAATTTGTATTAAAATTAAACTTAATTGTTTTAAACAAATTCCAAATTTAAGTATTCATATGAAAAGAGATTTTTTATCAAAAAAATTGAAATAAGCAACTTGAAATTGAGAAAAAAAAATTGGTAAAAGAAGTATTATCAAACATATGATTATGAATAGTGGTATAATATTTGCATGTGTAACTAGGGACACAATGGATCGAAATGGAAGTGATGATGTATATCCGTTACTTCTTCTATCTAAGAAGATTCTTAAATTTTTTAATGCTCTCAAATATTAAAACCTATAAATATTTTTGTTTTATTTTATTTTAATTTTAAATAAATTTATTTAAAAAAATCTTTAAAATATAAATTTGGATAATAAAATTATTATCAAAGTACAATTTAAATAAAACTGTATCCTATAATATTAAAGCAAATTGATTTGTTCTTTCTGAGATATAAATTTAAACGAGTCGAAACAAATATGAATTGAAAAAATAATCTTTTTAAAAGTAATATTAATTTTATATGTTTAAATAAAAAATAAAAATATATGAAATTAATTCTAAACAATTTATTACTTATTAATATTCATTATGATAATTTAATTAAAATGTATCAAATAAATTTTATTAAAAATTATTAGGAATGACAGATATTTATGGATTGAAATTAAGCTTAGGTTTTTAAACAAAATTCCAAATTTGAGTATTCATATGAAAAAAAGGGCTATAAAAAACTTGAATACGAATAACCAATTAGAATTTTCAATAAAAAATAATCGTGAACAAAAATTAGTAAATAATTTGCATCAATATTTGTTTTTATCGATACAAATATATATATATATATATATATATATATATATATATATATATTATTTTTTTTTTTTGTAATAGAGTCCTTGATATTCTAGCCCATTTACATTATGTACATAATAGACCTTCGTAGCATTAGTTCGAGTCAGATTTGATGAAATAAAAGGCGTATTTGTTGAGAAAAGTAAAACATGTTTTCTTATTGATTTTTAAATACTAAAAGAATGATTAATTCTTAATTTTATTTTAAATATGAATTTAATTTTTAATAACATTTTGTTTGAATCTTTAGAAATACGTCCAGATACACAAGTTTCAAAAGAACCAATACGGTAACTATAAAATACTATTCCACCAATGGTATGAACAAATTACTTATTAACGGTGGAATAGCAAGTTGCAACAAAAATAACACTATTTGAAGCCCAGAGTCAATGCTACCAAGTTCTTTTATATATCACCCTCAATTTCGATCCACCTTCTTCCAATACTGCCATCCATTTCATCCTTTTCTTCTTCCAAGATTAATTACATCAATTTTCTAAAAAACAAAAGGTACTCTCAATTAAACTATATATATATATAATTAAAAACTTTGAATGATTATTTTTTAAAATGAAAAAAACATTTCACCTGAACAGAAATTTATAAATTATACCATAGTATTTATTTTTTCTTTTTGCAAAACTTATAGAAAGGAAGCTTTAGTTAAAAATATTATGACTACAAACAAAGAGCGGTTTTTGTCATTTATTGACGCTGACAATACTTTTGGTTAGTGTTTATAATAATGTACAAATGGAGGAAATATTATAACAACAGAAAGTCAATTTGTTTGACTTTGATGATACTGAGCACAATACATCTCATAATGAAATCTTGGTAATTCCGTTCTCGTTTATAAAAGGAATACATTAATTTTTTAAATATCAGTAATTTTTAATTTATTTTATTTTATTTAAAATAATATTTTAAAAATACACTAAATTTAATTAATTTCATTTATTCGAACATCTCAAAACTTCGAGGGTATCGTTAAGCTATTAGGGACGAAAATTGCTGCAGAGTTTGTTTGTGTGATCCAGTAAGCATAAACTTTCTGAACTCTTTATTGATTATTATTAGGGAAGCTAAGGTTCTAATCTATCTCAAAGTTAGGTATGTTTGAAATTTCTATTATAAAGGAAAAATAGAATGAGGACAAAATTTTCCTTTTTAAACAAGAGAATTATATCCCAATTATAAAATATCTTGTATTGATTAGTTTATTAATTTTTATAATAATTATTATAAAAATAAACTAAACAAGTAAATTAAGCAATATTCATTGTCATTTCCGTGTTCCTTCCAAACCTCAAGCCGAAAACATACGCTGTCCATTGTCAACAAAGAACACAGACACAAACCTCGGCTGCCAAGCTATTCTGCATCATTCAAACCTTATTTTAATGTTTTTCAAAACGGGATAGTTTGATTTTGTAAAATTCAAACTGAAGTTAGAGTATATCCATAGCCAGAGGAATGGAAAAGTAACAGAGATCTCAGAGTAAAATAATATACAAGGGAAAACCAAATAAATTTGAAGACTCAATCCGTGTTCGATGTAATTTTAGTGGCAGAAGAAAAATGAGATTGAGTTGAAGAAGGTGAAAAGTTGTGCTTCTGCGTCATCTGCCTGCGGGCGACTATGGAGGTACCAAGCGTGGAAGCGAAACGTATTACAGTATACAAACAAAATCAACAACCAACCCACCAGAATAGTAATACAATACTCCTCTTCCAACATTATTTTATTTTGGTTCAAATCAACAACTTTCTTGCTTTATACACGCCTCCTTGGTCAGTTTAATTTTTTTTAATCATGCTACTAGTCATATTATTAATCAGGTAAAACAATCTTTTAGCTACTAAATAATTACGATTCAAGCACACCAGCAGTCAAATCAAAAAACACAACTCATTATCTATTGGATAAAACATTATCTATATTTCCTATTGACAAATATGAACTGTGGCTTTATAAAGTGTCAACGGTCGTAGTTGTAGGCTATTAAGATTTCTCCTTCCCAATCTCATTCTCTGTATATATATATAAACCCACCTTTCTATTCTTTCCCAATAAACCAGTTTCGTGCTTTTCCATTTTTCATCAAACATTTTGACACACATTTTTCGCATTGGTTTATTGAGTTGAAGTTTAAGATGAGGCCTGGTGCGGAGTTGTATTTCTTTCAAGAACAGCCAAAGAAGGTGATCAATGGTCCTCGTCCTTCTCCTTTGATGATCAACAAAGATTCCCACATGATACGAAAGTCTTCAAGGTGTGTCGATGCACAAATCAATCTCCAGAGGCCACAGAGGATTAAACCCATCATCATTTACACTCAATCACCCAAGGTTATCCATACCAAGGCTAAAGATTTCATGGCTCTTGTTCAGAGACTCACTGGTAGGTCAAGCACCAGTCACAACGTGTCCACTGCTTCACTGCCTCAAGACACCTCTGAGAATCTTGGATCATATTTGTCTGATGGTTCCAACAACAACAGTAATGAAACAAGTTCAGCGAGGGGTGGTGAGAATTTGATAGAGAATGGTGCAATCGTTCCATGTAGTCCTTCTCACCTGGATTTTGCTGATATGCCACTTTTCACTCCAAATCCATCGGATCTCTTTTCCTCATCTCGGTCATCGGTGTTTAAATATTCTGATTCCCCATATGGGGTTTTGGGAAGTTTGATATCCCCTTCGGCTTTGGAATTCATGAAAGAACTGTCTGAATATTGATACCAACTCATTTGGGTGTTCATATTTGCTGGAGGGTTCAACTTGGTCTCGTTAAGTAATAGTTCAGTTTCTATGCTGAAATAGGTTGGTCTCTTTAGCCTTATTTCTTTCTTCTGTAAATTTTGTTGTATTAGTGTGACGGAGCCGAACAACTGCGACACTGGCTACCATCAAATTAGTGTGATCTATAGGCAGATTTAATTCAATTCATTCTTTCTGAACATGAGAAGAATATGTTCATCAGTTTCATTTGTTAGTGTAATTTCATCTCCCTTTCGTGTTCTGCTTTCATGTTCCTCTTTCGCTGCATAAAAACTGCTGATCGATCTGTAATCTTGTTTCTTCATATGCAAGCGTTTATAATATACCTCACTTCCTAATTCCCATTTCATCAGTTGTCTATAATTATTGGATCTGTTTCATACAAACATTTGGTCAGTCAACGCCGAGACAATTGTACAAGGTTCTCGGATCACTGTCTGGTTTGGCATTTTTGTCAACATATTACTTGAGTTATCTTGTTTCAAGTTTGGAAGATTTGTATCTTCAAAAGAAAAGTCAACTCCTTCGTTATTATCATATCATTTTCTTCGCTACGACTTGATTTATTTTAATGATGTGTTACTAATATTTAACATTTGCATACAGTTGTAGCTGATCATAGCTCCACCCACCTCCATATATATATATATATATTCTCGTTCGTTTCCTTACAGATCAGTTAATTAATAACAAAAGTTGTGGTTCGAAAACATGGTAATAATATATAAATGATAATATAGCGAGACAGATACGTGTCACTTAGGGTTTATTATGATAGCTAACAATGACTGGGCTTGGAAATTAACACATTTAAGAAAATTTTATTGGATGTTTTGGGGCTTATCTTTAATTGTTGAAGGAGACAAAAGATAATATTGATATAGACATTTGATGCTAAATCTTAGAGGGTGGTCTAGATTGAACTTTTTAGTTGAAAAAAGTTTGCAGTGCTGAAGTCTACGCTTGACTAGAAGCATTGCTAGTGTGAGAAAACCTTAATTGGTCTTGGAATGAATGGTAGAATTTCAAGCAGAAATATTTGACTCTGGCAGTACATGCACACACAGGGACATTTTCTTTAAGGAGAGGGCATTGCCTTTAACACCAACAGATTAATACAAAAAATTCTATCACCAAATAAAATTAGCCACGGACAAAAAAACTGATATGCTTCAGTAGTTTAAACGACTTATTTCCCTGTGAACAGAATATCAGATATTGCATGTGTTTTTGTCAAATATCTAATTTTGTTATATACTTTATATTTTTTTTTACTTTTTGAAAAGTGTTTATGGATGTATGTAAATACTCGTATATAGATTCTGAAAGAGTTCATGAGTCAGTAACAAAACGAGTTTCAACCGAATAAGACAAATAATTGATAGCTATTAACCATTCTCATCTCACCATCATTACTTATTTTACCTAATTTGTTTTAACTGTATAGGTGAATACGTATACATTTTTTTTCCATGAGATTATCCTTTAAATACTATAGACTTAATGAGACGGATGATCGATGTTTCGGAGAATCGAGAGTTATTTCTTAACAACTTTATATTGTTATTTTCTTCTATTTGAGAGACTGAGTATATGTTAGAAGCACTTCGACAGGTAATTATATTTATCAATTATTATAATTAAGTCTTAATGATTTAATAAATACAATCACTTTTTTTTTAATTTTTTTATATTTTATAAATTTTGAAATCGATTTTTCCATGAATCTTGCCTCTAAAATCTTAAAAGACATTTTGTCGAAGGTTGACCAACCATATGTAATGAGCGCATTGACCAAACAATTTATACGATACAATGTGATTTTTGTTTGTGTGAGAAATTGTTCTTTATAATTTATGAGAAATAGTTGAATGATTTCTTCTTATCATCATAAATTTGATTGAACTGGAAAAGGGACAACTAAGAAAAAACAAGCGATATGAGGAGGGAAACAGTGAATTGAGTATATTATATCGTATGTATAACTTAATTTTGACATTTCAGAAGCAACATTTGAAGGGATACGTTGTGCTATTTTGATATCAGAAAAAAAGATACTACGAGGAAAGGACTGCTTGAGTTCCAGGGTCGCCTTCAATGACTAACGAAACAAAGATCACTTCTTTGTAGTTTCTTGATTGAAAAACTTAAAGTCAATATATAGATTCTATTTTAGAGACATATTAACTCTTTTATTAAAAAGTATTATTATACACATAGTCAATTTCTGAGAGATGAAATTTATTTGAGATTGTGGTGTTAAGTCTAATGATATTTGGATTCGGATTTGAAATAAGGTCTTTTAGCTTTATGCTCTTAATACGTTAAGGTTAAGGGAATTGTATGGTATTAGACTTAATGATGATTGAAACAATAAATCTAAACACTGATTGAGACTCCAGGTTTAATGTCGATTAAGGTAATGATTTAATAGGAATGAAGTTACTAATGTTTGAAAGCAGCAGAAAAGTCATATAATGAAGGAAAAATATTTAAGGTTTTGGCTATAACATTAATAGATGGCTATAACATTTATCTCTTCCAACTTAATAAAAAATCATCCATCTTTTGTTTTAAAATAAATATATATTTTTTCCATATTTTGAATGAAACGATATTCACACTCTTTAATTTTTAAATACACATTAACTTTCTTTGTATTGAAAATAAATAAATATTCATTGTAACTTAGTACAATTTTAAATAAAACACTTTTATAATAAGATGCTATTACAAATTATTATTATTATTATTAGTAATAGTATTATATAAAATAAACAATACAAATTATGTTTAATTATATAATATTGTATATATTTTTTTAAAATATGTCAAACGTGGAAAAAAATATTTGTCATAATTTCTTGCGTCAACTATTAAGATATAATTTCTAAAAATGTAATTCATATTCGAATATTTAAGATATTTCAAGAAAATATAATTTTAAAAAATGTACTTCTTATTTTAATTTATCATGATTTCTTGTGTCAAATCCTATACTAAAATCAAATCTTATACTAATTCTCACAAACTTTAGTTCCAAATACAGTCTCACTTACCTTCAAATCCACTCAAATAAACAACAAAAAATTTATCTTTAAATCCTCTCAAATCCATTCAATCACTCTCCCCAAATTCATTCAAGTGAACAAAACCTTAGATTTTTGGAATCTTAAAAACAAACAATACCAATGCTTAATGTATGGTTTAAATTTTCTTATGTTTTTTTTTTATGAAAAATCATGCTCATAAATTAATTAATTTGAATTTTATTCATAAAAAATTTAATGTTTTATTCTTTTTTTTATTATAGATATAATTAGTTTATTTTCAATAAGCGTGATTTTTATCATGAGTTTAAAGTCGTTTGTTCTTTATATTTATTTATTTTAATAAATTTACAAATGATTCATGTAAAACATCCTAAATTAACAAATTAAAACCGTTAATTTAGATTATTATATAAATAATAAATATCAGTATAAAATAGTAAATTTATATATATTATGTATTGACATTTCTGAAAAATTTGTAGATATTTTTTTTAAATTAAAAAAAAAAAGACATTTCATATTGATGAGAAATAATTGATGAATAGCGTAGTATAAAGATGTACACCTATGTCTTCCTATTAGCAAATTTTCACATTGTGCTAGATAAAAATCATAACCACAAAATTAGTAAGCATAAGCTAGTGAATATTGCCCATAATTCTAATAATAAAAGATTCAATAATTCCAATCAATATCTAATATATTATACCATCTTCATAGCATACACAATCAATTAAACAATTAATTTTACTTCACACATAATATTCATCTTTCACTCTTAGATTAAGAATTCAATAACAATCATCAAATATTTATGTAATACAATTATCATGTCTTAATACTCATAATTCATTCATAACATAAACATATGAATTTTTCTTTTGGAAGGTCAATGTGATGAGTGATTGAGAGATTATGCACTTATCATGTTTCTCTCCAACCTTTCAAAAACTACTATGGGTTTGAGAATTAGAACTTGCAATCACAATCAAACCATGACAGGGTAAATTTCTATATTCGTGATATAAAAACCTTCACTGGCTCTCACCACTAAAAATTATACTCTACATGTGTATGATACTAGCCGAACCAGTATAGCTCCCACACAAAATCTCATCTCCATACACTACCTATCATTATTTCACATCAAAATATTTCATTCTATAAGTTACAATAATTCACAATAACATATAAAAATTCACATAGTTTACTCTACCATAATATCTTCAACCAAAGACCTCTAATTGACAATCACAATGGTTAAAGTAAAGAACTATGTTACAAAATTATGTATAAAAATTTTAGCCAAATTCAACCGTTAACAAATTAGAAAAAGGATTTTTACCGTAACAATACAAAACATCAAAAACAAAGTGACATTCATATTTCTCTAAAAAATGAGAAAATCATTTCTCTAACTACAGATATCTAATTATTGATCATGATGATCAAAATGCAAAATTAGATTTCATGGAATATCTTTCAAATTTTTAACCTGATATAATGGTTAAATAATTGGAAATATAGATTTTACAAAAATAACTCTCAAAAAACAGGATATGATGTTCAACTCCCTAAAATTGTGAAACTGACTTCAATAAACACAAATCTCTAATAAAAGATTTCAACGTCAAGGTTGAAGAAATATATGTTACAAAAACCGTGTATAAAAGATTCAAGTCAATCCAACAATTAGAAAAGTATAAATGAGGGTTTTATTGAAACAATTCCAAATAAAGAAAAACAAAGTGACCTTTAGATTTCTCTCAAAATTGCAAAAGTTATTTCTTTGATCATAGACTTCTAATTATCAATCATAGCAGTTAGATTGAAAAAATATATGTTATGAATTATGTGTAAATTTTTTTGTTCCATTTAATAGTTAAAATTAAAAAAAAAAGGTTTTAATGAGATTACACACATTTCAATATTTTAAATCTCATTCCATTAATTCATTAGGATTACTCCAAATAAGCTTTACTCAGTGATTTTATCAAGATAACTCATAACTTTATATAATTAAAATATTATACACTAGAAATAAATAAAACCAAATAATATATAACAAGAATCAATTTACACTACAATAATTCATGGAAAGCATACAAATATAAAACATATCATAACATTCCAAATAAACCTAAACTCATATTACACAATACTCTTAGCTTCTCTTACTTCAACACAATCTCAAAAATCTATATATTTTAGTATCCAAATCAGTAACCTCTAACTAAAAACTATAAAACCAAACTCTAATCAGTGAAGAATGATTATGTGTAATTATTATTATATTGTTTTTTTATTCAAGTTTTGAAATTTTTGACATAGACAAATGGGACAAAGGTAGGTCATGGATTATAACTTTACAAAGTGGAATGATCATAAGACTATGACATATGTATATAAAATATAAAAATAAGTAAGTGTGGTTCATGGTGTTGCAATCGATAAAGTTTGAAATTCAATATAACAAGTACTTATGACATTATTTGAAAAAGAATAGTATTTCAAATTTATTTGATTATATAATGAAATATTATTATTTAATAATAATACATTTATACGTGTTTATAATGTAATAATTATTTAAAAATTATATGAACAATAGTTTATATTTAGTTAAATGCATAAAACAGTTTTATATATTTACTTTAAACTTTTTTAACTTATTCTTTTCGTATAATATTTGATAGCATTTGTTGATACATCCAACACTTTTACGCGAACCCATTAAGAATGGCCTGATAGTAAAAAGTTAGGAAATTTATGCAAAATCTTATAGAAATAAATTTTATTGCCATTACTCTTGTACATGAGGGAAAATGCCGTACAAATAAATAATTTATAATATTTAAATTTTTATAATGAATGAATTTGGCCATCACAGATCCAGTGTGAATCCCTTACCTTTTCCAACGGCGACTTCGCTTTTCTGATGTCACCAACCGTCATCCCGTAACCGCCGTTATCTCTGACGAAAACCTTGTGTATTTCGCACGATTCAACTCCAACGGCCTTTCCAAGGCTCGGACCCCACTCCGCCATCACCGCCGGTATCCGTCGTCGGAGCCGCGCGTCCCAAACCCTCATCGCTAAATTACCCGCCGCATTTTCTCCGGCTGAAACCAACACCGCCTGATTAGGGCAGAGTCCATGTTCTCCACGGTAAACGGACACCACATTTTCATTGGAGGAAGAACATGAACGGTCAAACCCTAGCCCAAGCCCTATAGAGTCCCATAACTTTACGACGCTTTTCGTGTTGGCGATTTCCGAAAGCGACAAGAAATCACCAAAGCTAGGACGTCGTAGGAACTGAGGATCGTCGTTTGTAGAACCTCCCATTCTGAAACACTCGTTCGTTCTTTCTTCTTGTTTTTCTTCTTCTTGGTCGTCTTCGAGCTCCGATGTTGAAGATGCCGCGTCATCGTGGTCGTCATCTTCGGTATCAGAGTAATCATAATCGGCGGTGATGAGAGGGATGGAAGTGGTGGTCTGGCGGAAGCGGAGAATGAGAAGGGTGGCGAGAAGCGTGAGAATGAGAGGACCCCATTTGCAGAAGGTGTAAGCTAAGGAAGGAGATTGAAGGTGAGAGAAGAAATTTAGATTTTGGTGGTACAGAGAGAGAGAGTGTGTAAACATTGTTTGGGTTTTGTTGTGGAAAGAATAACTGGGAAAGGAGAAGTGTGTAGATAAGTATATAAATATGTATGTTGTAAGATAAGGAGAAGGAGGAGGGATAAGAGTTTGTAGGTGGGATGACGGTGGATATGTTCTAAGTTTGGAACAATCCTTGTGTTTGTTTATACAATGTAAGAGTAGTTTATGTTTCCTTTTGGAACATTTCAATTCCACCTTAGTTTTTGTTTCTCTATCCACATTTATCTCGTGCATTATAAATGCTTTCAACTGCATATTCTAAGAAGACAGAAAAACGGTAAAACCAAAGCACAAGTTGTGTATTACGTGCACAAGTCTGTTGCATGGAATTCATTCTCTCCCAACTACTCCAATTTTGTCTTCTGCGATTGGAGTATATCAATGTCCATACATACCACTATTCTACAATGTTCCAAATATATTATTATTTTTTTAAAATTATATATAATGATTTAATTTACTATTTTATTATTGAAAATTAGTTGTTTAAAAGTTAATTGGGTTTCAAAATACCATTTTATTTTAACATTCGCTTTGTCACACTAATATTATATCATTTCAATGTTATTAGTATATACCTGTTATTTTATATTATTAATTCATATTATTATATAATTATTAATTTATGTTTCTCAACATTTGATTTTTTTTTTGGTATATGATTAAAAACACATTAATTAATTAATAAATGTAAACTGCAATATTTATTAATATCAATTTCAATTGATTTAGTATTTTATTAATATGTATAAATTAGTAATACCTATGTACGTACGCAAATAAAAGTATAAATATTTCATCTGTTACATTTATTTACTTCTGATTATAAGAAGTATTATTTATATTTTATAATTGTACTTCTACTTAGTAATAACAAATATGTAAGTTATTTGTAATATATATTCTTTACTTAATAAGATTGCCTGTTGTTGTGTTTGGATAAGATAATTAGTACGATTGTTTAATGTTATGTTTGTTAGCGTGCGTTAATTTAGAAAGGTTATATTTAGAAGGGTTTGGATGCGTTTAGGTTTAGGGTTTGAATGCATTATATTTGAATAAAATAATTAAAAATGAATTGAAATTTAAGAAATTTTGAAATGTATTTTTAAATGAGTAAAATAGAATTTTTTTAAATATTTTACCAAGTATAAGAAACTTGAAGTTTCACTTTTTTTTTTCATTTTTCTTATTTATTTTATTCACTAAGGTTAAGTTGAGTTGACATGAGTTTTAGGATGAGTTGAGTCAAAGTTTAAGATAAATTGGTCGGACCGAAAGTCGAATCAGGTTTATTAGGGTTGAAGAGATTGTTAGATTGCCCAAGAGTGTAAATCTTATCGAATCGACCATGCCAAAAATCAAGATGAGTCGGTCCATAATAATTAAGGTGAGTCAATCCAAGTTGAAAGTATAAATGATTCAGTTTGGGTCAAAGGTCATGTTCATTTGGCTAAGATAGAAGTTCGAGCCGATTTGAATCTAACCAAATGTCGATATGTGTTAATAGGCATAAGGATATGATTAGTTTGTCAGGGTTGTGACAAGTTGGCCTAAGAAGGTCCTAATAGGTCATTCTAAACCAAAGATTAAGACAAGTCAGCTCAGGTTGTAAGATGTGACTACTAGATTTGGATCGAAGATCGAGATAAGTCAACCTAAATTAAAAATTAAGTCGAGTCATTTTAATGTAAAGATTGAGAACTGAAAATCAAAATAAATTGACTTGAGATGAAAGATATGATTGAATATCAAAATATTTAAAAAATTAAATTACTTTATGAAAACAAGAAATAAAAAATCCAAGATATTTCCATCACTCCATACTATCAAACTATTTAACAATTTATTCAATTATTATGTATTTATTTTTTTAATGATTACATTTCTTTATCCTAACACAACATAATAGTTTTATTAAGGAAAATGATACTTGAACAACCATTTTTGACAACATTTAGACACGCGCACACATGTCAAAATCTGAGTGGTCCATTTTCATTTAATTTTTCCAACTGGACCACTCAGATTTTGACACGTGTGCGCGTGTCTAAATGTTGTCAAAAATGGTTGTTCAAGTGTCATTTTCCGTTTTATTAATGTTAGATAGGGTATAGTTAAAGTCCACTCTCCCTACTTTTAATTTGATATATTGTTATTTATTATGTTAATTATTTTTAATTTAATTACATAAAAAATAAAAATTAATTCTGAAAATATTAAAAATATAAGAATAATAATATTTATTATCTTTACAAAATTAAAAATAAACAATAATAGATAAAAATAAATTAACAATAATAATAAAATACATATTAAAAATATAATAAATAAAAAAATTAAATAAACTAAGTTAAAAATCAAATAAATTAGCTTGTTAAATATAAGTTAAAATTTATTTAAATTAGCTATTTTATTAAATATTTTTATCTTAGTTAAATTAGCTTGTAGGCTAAGAACAAACTTACTGTGTTATCAAAAACGTTCTTAATTAAAACATGTTTTTTTTTTTTCAATTCATTTATTTTTTATTAATTTCTTTTCTGACTTTTAGAACGTTCAACTTTTCATAAGTATATTAATTAATAATTAATTTTATACTGAACATAAATACAGAAAATTTAAAAGATAACGTTTTATTAATAGGCAAATAAAAAGTGAAAAGATGTCCATAGCAATAAAAACTTTTTACAGGTGTGAGACTCTAGTTCTAAAATATAACCATTACATTTGGATAATCGAATAAGGTCAATATGTTACAAGATCATAAATGCAATAATTACAAAATTAATCGGTTTGATTACATTGCGAATCTCATATATATTCATTAATTCCAAATTAACATTTCTGAGATTATTTCTATATTCTTAAGGTCATTTTGGTCACTAGGCAATTTTGTGAATAATAAAGAATTATGTAAAAGAAACTATAGAAGTTATATATGTTTTAGACTTATTCGTGTGCAAAATAAAATTGCAAAAACTTATTTTGTTATTTTAGTATTGAGAAAACCGTGATTTTAATCCGAGTTAAACCGATGAATAAAATATGTGCCTTTCTTTTCATTTGATTTGAACCGTAAAGCACACTCCAAGTTGACGTAACGCAAACAATGTGCACTCTATTCACACAATTCGAACTGAAAATGAAGAAATCAGGTCTCTCCCACGCACTTATAAATAAGTGTAGAGGTGGTTCAGGAATTGCATAGTTCTGTGAAGGAGGAAGATGATGTGCTACAAAATCCAGTTATTGGTCACACTTTCATTTATTCTTTTGCTTCCAAACACCAAAGGATGGGGAGAAGATGGCCACGCCATAGTTTGTAGGATTGCTCAGGTCACCAATCACTTTATTTCTTCTGTTGCTTTCATTCATTCTCCCTATGAGTGCTGCTGTGTGTTTAAATATATGCATCATCACTTAATTTCCTCTTTCTATGAACAGTCTCGCCTCAGCGATTCAGCAGCAGATGCTGTGAAAAATCTGCTGCCAAAATATGCACAAAACGACTTGGCGAGCGTGTGTTCATGGGCTGATCGTGTCAGGTTTTATTTGCACTGGTCTTCTGCATTGCACTTTGCTGATACGCCAGACAAGCTTTGCAATTTTCAGTATGACAGTAAGTTCATTTCTCATGTTCTGCTCCTAATTTTTTATCCATGTTTGTCCCGCTTAGGATTTTGGTATTTATTTTCTGTGTCTGTGTTAAATAATCTAACACTATTATAGGATACATTATTTGTACAGTTCTGCAAAATTATCAATTTCTGAGTGCAGAATCTCAAAAATCAGATTCGCTTTTGGGATTCTGAAATTTATAGATTAGAAATCCGGTGAAGGGGGTGATGTGGGATAGTTTTGATCAGTTGTCTGAAAATTCAGGGGATTGCAAGGATCAGGATGGTGAGAAGGGAAGATGTGTTGTGGGAGCGATTAAGAATTACACAGACCAGCTCCTGGACTATGGCAAAGACTCTCAATGTAAACCATTGCTTGAGCTTACAACCTCTATTTGTTTCCCTATTGTTTTGTTTATATCTTATTCTCTCACTGACCAAATTCTTATTGAATTGGTGAAATCATAATATCAGATAACCTCACACAAGCTCTTCTTTTCCTCTCTCATTTTATGGGAGATGTACATCAGGTGAGCATGATAAAGCACCAAAAGCACCATATACTAAGCTAGCATCTGACTTTGCAATTTAGTTATTGTAATGGCTCTTTTGCATGGTTAATCTGCAGCCTCTACATGTGGGATTTACCTCTGACAAAGGAGGCAATTTAATTAACATTCACTGGTACAGAAGGAAGCAAAATCTTCACCATGTAAATCTAATTCTCAGGTTCATTCACTACTACTGTATGATCTATTTCACCATCTACTCTACTCACCAATTTTTTGCTACACAGGTTTGGGACGTCAACATAATTGAAACCGCCGAAGAAAGATTCTATGACTCAGACATAAATAGCTTCACCAAAGCCATTCAAGAGAATATAACGGTATTTTATCCCAATGGATGATACTTCTTATCAAAGTTTGATGCTTACTCCAAATTCTCTGAAACAGAAAACATGGTCTGATCAAGTACGCGGATGGGAAACCTGCAATTCTAAGGAAACTACTTGCCCAGATATGTATGCCTTTTGATCTATCCCAAAGCTAATTTCTTCATCACCAGTATCCGTTCAAAAAATTATAATTTATTATTTTTGCATTACAAGAAAAATATTGTACCCAACTCCTATAGTTGGTCTACATATGTTATTGAAATATATCTGTTTGATAAACTTTAGTGGGTTTTTTTCAGATATGCTTCTGAAGGCATTCAAGCTGCCTGCAAATGGGCATATAAAGATGCTCCTGAAGGTTCAGTGCTAGAAGGTAAGATAGTAAGTATGTGAAGTGTAGGTTTGATTGACTTTTACAGTTTATCTCACAATATCTGAAATAATGCTCTGCAGACGATTACTTTCTATCACGTTTGCCAGAGGTCAGTTTGCGATTAGCTCAAGGAGGAGTTCGATTGGCTGCAACTCTCAATCGTATTTTTGGCTGATGTAACATGTTATGGAATGTGTCTTTAGCAAAATGTATATTCATTGGAAGAGAATAAAGTTTGCAGCAATAATTGTACTCTATGCATCGAAAAGTTTTCCTAATTTGATTCTTTATGCACTTGGCTCTTAACTTAACCAAAAGGATTAGTTCATCGTACAATTAAGTTATGACTCTTATTCTGTCTCTTAGGTTCTTGTCCGTTTTATTCTGTACAGATACTTTTTGGATTTTAACATTTATATGAAAATATATTTTCTTTCTTATCCTTATTCAATCAATTCAAATTTAATTTAATTCAATTAAAAAATGTAACAGTTTATTTCATATATCTTAAAAAACCTCCAGTGTATATTTTTTAATTGAATTATGTTAAATTACATTTAAGTTAATAAGATTAGAAGAAGGAAAATCAAAACTGTGTAGAATCATGGAAAGTTTCATTGCACATGAAAAATATCTAAATTCAAATAATATGATTATGACAACAAAATAAGAGGAAGATTAATCCAATAAAACCAATGTCACATATAGCTTGTCAAAAAACAATAAGTTTATTTAGTTTTCTTAATTTCTTAAATTAACGAGTGACTTTTTTAGTCATAGAAACGTGACATTATTAATATTTGTATTTTTTAAATATACAATTTAAAAAATTTCATGAAAAAAATATAAGTAATTTAATGTTTTATTTTCTTATATTTAATTATTTATTTCATAATAAGAATAATTTGTTATGGATTTGATATATTCTTTATGTATCTTTGAAAAACCAGATATTTTAGGTTATGAGAATGAGATAAACAAAACCATATCAGACAAATAAAACAGTCATTCCCCCAAAAAAGAGTTAACAGAATAATGGTGCTCACGAGAACTGAATATATCTTGAATTGGAAAAACATAAATGAAGAAAATAAAGCACAAACCGATGTAATAAGGTATCAAAATCAACAGATTTTCTTCATTTTTCCGCATTCTAAGACTATATGGTGTAAAACATTCGAAGGTATGGCTCCCAATTTAATGTACAATTCATCAGGAAATCTTTCATAAAAAGAAAGGCACCCGCAGACACCTCCAAGTCAAGCACATTTGGAACTCCTGACACAAAATGAATTTGAATATTTTCACATGGTCAAAAGTAATTGTCCCAGTTCAGGACAACCTTTGCTTAGCCTCGTCAATGTGGAACATAATCTGCAAATATGCAGGCAGAAGATAATTAAGGAAAATTGGAAAGGAGTAGAAGAAAAGTTTCAAAGGATTGAATACATAAAAATAAATGCTGAACATCTCAAACCTTTGTTCCAACGTAAAATGTCACAAGCATGCCACCAAGGACGGGCAAACCTGTGCCATGGAATTTCCAAATGAATTTTTTACTCTACTTGATTGCAATTAAGTTAAAAGGCTAAGGATAGTTGGCATACCTTCCTTGTGAAGGAAAGAAGAAAGCAGCCAGTTAATGCCTCCCGGTCCAACCACAAACCCAACAAGATTAGCCACCTGTCAAGAAATGTCACGGTATTTAAATTATATATGGACTATATTTTTGTTTTATAAACAAAATACAACCATTTCTACAGAACAGATATAATAAACAGTCAGCAGAGAAAAAAAGCATTAATAAGTCATTTTTCATCAACCATCCAAATGGAAAATACTGTCTTGATATGGTTCAGTGTACAGTGCAAGAAGCAGGACCTGGGACATAAATTTTAGCATGACTCTCTCTCTCTATATATATATACACACACACACACACAAATGTAGAAGTAGTGATCCATAAATAAACTTGACTCAGGTTCAATTTATATTGTGCGGGAATTTGAACGTCAAATTTGTTGTATAAAAGGCCTTGCACTGGATCATATGGTTCAATCAGATTACTTGTTGCATCATTAACTTGGCTCCTTTAAAAATCCTTCTTATACTTTCTCAGGTAGCCACCAGAGGCCACAAAATTGACGACGATGTTAAATTAAAATATAATAAATAAAGATTACGATATTCATAAATCTCTTAGGCTAGTCAGGGACAAACCATGAGGCACGTAATTGTGACTGCCCCAGCAACAGCACTGAGTTCACGAAATATGCATAGTCCAAAAGAACTTTGAGCCTGATAATCAAATTTACCTCCATGTTAGACAGCAAATCACAACTACAGATCAACGAAAATTTTAATAGCAGAAGAAAATTGTGCATATGAATACCTGAAAGGTTTTTCCTGCTGATTTAAAAACCAACTCAGGGATGAAGAATAAACAGGTCAACCATGCCCATGAAAGAAGCTTCCTAAGGTATATAAGAATAATCAAGCATAAAATATCTGATAAAAAACTGTGCAACTTTTATAGGTAGAAATGTTGAACTTCAACAATAAAGGGAACTTACCACTCTAAATCATGCCAGATTGCAACAAATGTGAATATAACCCACACATTTAGTAGCTTTTTCTTAGATCCACCAAGAGGAATGTAAATATACCTGAATTTCTTGCCAATCAAAATTTAAGTTATCTGGGAAAACAAAAAGGGAAAAATCCAGGAAAAATAATTGATTGCACCTCACAAGCCACTTGTTGAAGGAAGCATGCCAATTTTTCCAGAAGCCTTCCAAGTTGTGGCAGTTATTAATGCATTTTGGCATGTTTTCCGGAGCCTCAATTCCATTTATCTACAATTAATAACTCAAAATGACTTTCTTCAAATATGTATTTGGACATTTATGTGAAATTCTTATCGAGCAATTAACATACCAGTGACCAAAATCGGAAAAAGCGCCAGATCAATAAGAATTTTAGCCACATGAAGTTTAATACCTGGAACAAATAAATAGAAAAGATTGAGAAGGCAACATGCTGAACTAATTTAATTGTTATGATACAATAATAGCCCTTAAGCCTTATCCCACTAAATGAGGTTGGCTGTGTGATTTGGAGACGTGATTAGGCTTGTTAAACCACTTAATTGAGGAATGTATATTCTCTTACACCATATCCAATGATGAACACGTCCATAGGCGATAAGTGCTTCCATAAATCACTAGTTAATTAAGAAATCATTTCAGCAACCAAACAATGAAATTGGATTAAAAATTAAATATAACCCGAGGTCCTTTCCTGAATACTGAAGTTCTCACCTCTTAGCAAAGGCGTTATAGTAGCATAGATGAGTCATTAATTCCATGAGGATAATACTCAACATCCAGCGGAAACCATAAAGTATCACATTTCTAACCGAAATAGCGTTTTGAGGAACATCTAACTGCCAAAAAATAGAATAATATCATCAGCAAAACAGAAACTCAAGCAACTATTCAAAAGCACTCGACAGCAGTCAGTGACACGAGAATCAGTCAGAAATTGTTAAAGAGATAAAATGGGGCATTATGGACTGTGTAGGTCTCAATTAAACAACAGATAATATTATATGTACTGAGTCATAAAGACAAGGATTTACAGTTACCATGCTTGAATAATTATGTTTTAAGATACAACACTAAATCAACCCATAATCACCTTATTTACATTAGTCACCCTTTAGAGAATATAAATAATATGCATAAGCTTGTTACATATATAACTAATTCAAGGAAATGACTAGTGGAGACAGTTGCCAGTTGATCATTTAAATTGACAAAGCAATACCTCTTCGCCTTAAAGCTCATTTGTTTCCTTTTGCTTTTGTACAACTTAGAGAATTGGTACAATTACTTTTTACCAAGTTTACACTAGCACGACACCTTCTGAGGTGGCTTATGGCAGGAAATTACCAACAACCATACAATGTATTCAAGGTAAAACAGAAGTGAAACAAGCTGCCTATGAGTTGATTGAGAGCAGAAGTTTTTACACGGCATAAGACTTAAGGAAGATTGTTGATTTTCACTGACAATCAGAAAAGTTTCACATCAAGGGTTGCATCTATATCAAGTATATACCTCACAGGCAAGCATTGATCAAATCCTAAACTTGCTGCAAGGAACTTTGGTCCTTTTCAACTCTTCTCTAAACAAGGTGCTTTAGCTTCTAAACTGAAAAGAGCCCAGGACTCCACAATGTCTACCCCACTTTTCATAGTAGTATGGTGTTAGAAGACATCTTTTCATACACAAGCAGCGGCTTTTACTACAAGATTCTTCCATAATGGACCTCTAGCGAAACAGTGGTTAGTGGTACAATGGAAAACCCACTCTATCAATTGTCATAGGAGAGGAAGGTTTACACAAGTCCCAAAGCTAGAGATATAAGTTCCGGAGTCATGCTACATAGAAAGATCGATATGTTGGCAAGGTACTCTATCAATTCAGAGTTGGTTATGTATGCGGGTGGGAGAGATGGAGCATGAGGGGGAATTGTTAGATATATATCACGGGTATCTTGAGGAGAGGATCATTCTGAAAGCATCGGTTGCAGCATTTGTTGAATGAAAGCTAATCTTTGTAATGGTTATTGCTTCTAGAAACATATAATCAAAGATTGCTATTTCCTACAACTTGAATTGAAATCAGCAATCAGATCCCACTTCTCTGTGAATGTTTGTTGATTATGATTTTCTCTCCCTATCAGTCCCCCCTCAGTCTCTACGGACAGGGATGCTCTCCAACTGATTAACTCTTCTCATCATGTGTTCAACACTTGTGCTCAACACGTGCCCAAATCACCTTAAGTGAAAACTAATATTATTTTATATTGTTGGAAATCTTATATTGACTAAAGATATGATCAATAATGTAAGGACTAGAGATGTGACTAAATTATAGTATATAAATAGTTGTAAACCTTATCTTGCAAATCAATTTTTTAAAATTGAGTTAGACTTAAAGTCTACTTTCTAAGATCTATAATAAGAGCTACCCATATTTTCTCTAATGCATTTTTTTTTATCATAGTCCTATTTGAATAAGCTTCTCCGTAAGTAATTATAGCAGTTATAACCAGATTTGAACATATACATGGGCTAATTTTAGCTTATAGGATAAACTTGTCTCTTTTTTTTGTTTTATTCTCCATAAGGTTATGAAGAAACTTATTCAAAAAAGCACTTATACATAAGTTGTCTAGTATGTTTAATCTTAACTGTGTTGACTTTATTCCATTGCCGGCTTTTAACCATCCAATACTCCATTCCATGTAACATAGTAGGTATTAGATGTATGGTAAAAGTTTTCCTAAAATTTGAGTGCCTTTCGCTACAAATAATACATGAGGAACTTCTGCCCTACTCGAATCCTTTTGGTTATACCATCAAATTTCTAAACAATGACTATAAATGTGGTTTGTTTTCCAATTCAAAAAAATTACCTCTTGCATGTACATCTCCTTTTGAAAATAATACCATGATGGTTCATTTCCTCAATAGAGGTTTTAATAAGATCAAAACTATACACAATGTAATGGAAGTCAATAATGAAGCTTAAACCACCAAAATAACTTGCAGTCACAAACCTGTGAGGCAAAAGCATTGAAACTCAGTATTGGACCAGCGATATAAAGTGGTGCATATACCAAATAAGAAAGGTATGTGATATATCCAAACCTGTCATTGGGCAGACTTCTCTCCTGATAATGTTATTAAAATTAGAATTGGAAAACACGAGTTTAAAGGGTCAATAGAAATTATAGCTACATAAAAACATAAGAAAAGTAAAAAACATAACCAAGCAACTACAATAACTTTCACCTTGAGCTTGATTTTAACTAGCAGCTATCCTAACCTGTAAAACTTGATAGCATGATTTTCCGGATTTACAAATATGACAACGTTGATAATGCTTCTGCAAATATCAAAGAATTAGACAGTGGAAAATATATTTATTAATCATATTGATAACCAAAATCATAAAGCTACATAATTAATTAACAATGTACACTAGACATAAGTATTGCAAGCTGGGATGTTTCAAGTAATGGTCCAGAAAATGTCAAAAACGACCAATCAAGAAACATGAAGATGGCAACATAATAGGTTTTACCTAAAGGATATTAACTGACCAAGGCTGTTCCCAGTCCATATTCTAATCTGTAGAAAAATACAAAAACTACAACCTAAGAAAAGTAGTCTGCCCTTATGCACTAGTGGAGTGAAGCATTCAAGAAAAAAAAATTGAATAATAATCATGTACATTTATGTCTTTGAAGTAACATCAAGAATAACTCTTTATTAATAAAATTTCATAATAATTTGTCCCCAGCAATTATAATATATTGTCATTCTGAAAATATATTAGGTTACGAGTGAGGCTGCCCAACAGAATTTTATATTCAAAACAAACAAGCGCTATTTTCAGAAAGAAAGAAATACCTCCTGATCAAAATGAGAATCTCGATTAGTCCAGTGATAATCAAACCCGAAGCTTATCATGCGCAAAACAACTGCCACAAACATCTAAGCTTAAATATAAAGAAACATATATTAAGTTACCGATATTGTTACATTACATAATGGTATGAGAAATGAGAACAGAAAGATGTGTATAATTCATAAAAAGCAAAACAAAAAATAGAATTTAGATCACCAAATTTTAATATTCTTATCCATTAGTGTTCTAAATAACAAATCTGAGTAACATGACAACATTCAAAAGGTGAGGAGTGATTGAATTGGCATGATTTTATATGAATGCAGTGATGGGTGAGGAACAGTCCAACATGCGTGAATCATGGGACCAGTAATTGTAAGAATCACATATAAATGGATTATTTTGACTTTCTTGGATACCATAGGAACTCAATTAAATAATGAAAAAAAAAATACCAAAATTGAAGCATATATGCCACCTAAAGCTGCCTCGGTAATTTTCCAAAAATGCCCATTGTTGCCTGCAACGTAAATACATAATCTTAAGTCGAAATGGAATTACTCCTACAGATCAACGTATCAATGCAACGAATATTATGCTTGTTACCCAAATATAGAGAATGAATATCCTTCATAAATCCGATTACAGAGAAGAAACAATATGTTGTAACTCCAAACTATAAGTGGAAAGTACTCCTTCTGTGCAAATATCTGCTCAAACAGAAATAGTCTTACATGACAACTATGGAAAAGTTATAAATATGGTATTAAGTGCAACAACACAATGATTGACCAAAACATTATCTATTCAGGAACAAACGGTTTATGTTATGGTTACTTAAACATCAACGAAAATATGGTTAAAGCATCAAAAGTTGTTAGGTTCAGTTAATACTATTATACTGTCAATAAATATCCAGGACCAGAGTTGTGAGCCCAAGCTGATTTTTTATATTGTGATCTGTCATTACAGTTTTATGGATGCAAGGAAATATTTTCCCAGCCATAAAACAATTGTTTGGCCTCCAAACTCCAATATTTTTCCTTTTGGATGTACTTGTTCTTAAAATAAATTTATTGGAGCTTCAAGGTCAAACGGACCTGCCCTTCTACAATACCCAACCCCCCTCTGCCAAAAACATCTCCATATTCTCCATTGGAAAGACATTTCTCCCACATGAATCACAAGTCTCTCACTATACAGAACTTAGGAGACTGCACTCTTTAGAGCTGTCCTTCTTTAGAAGGTTGTCGACAATGCTTGCTGCAGGCTTCTGATGTAATAATTTTTACTATACTATTATTGTTTGGTAGAAGGTATTGATTTAAATAATCCATCATCCAATGGCACACCATTCTCACTAAAGTGTACTAAGTTTCAGAAATTCTAGAGTCCCAGCATTAGAAATCCAAACAGTTAGCAAGAAATAAATAAACAAAACAAAATCTTACATTTTGAGGAGGAGTATCATTCCTATGAGCAATACAAGAAATCAAATATAGATGTCTTTTTTATTACATTTTGTATATATATGACATGCAAATTAAAATAAAGCAGCCTGAGGGAAACTAATTTTAATGAAAAATAAATAAAAAACAGAACTGTTATGACATGTTGATAACTTTAAGTAGGCGATTAAAAATTTAAAATCAACAATGTTACAGGTTCCCAACTAGATATATTACAACTAATACGTATTCACTGTCCATTACACGCACCTTTACAAGAATAAAATTACCAGTAGCTATTGATAGGATAAAAACAATGCTGCAAATGAAACAAATTCAAGAGTCAGACTGAAGAAGGTAAAGAATAACAACAATGGAAGAAAAAACAACATCAAATTAAATTGTGTACCCTACCATGCTCCATGAAGATATGACAAGTAGGCCAAAGAAAATAAAAGCCACACAATGGACATTCCTCTAACTCTTAAATCAAAGAAAGCTTTCATCAAGTAGGCAAGAAGAGTGAAAATTCCAAAGACAAGAGTAAGAACGGGTATATTCCCTCTAAAATTCCTCCACTGAGCATCTGAAACATCCTTTACACAAAACAGAACAGCATGTGTGTTTGATCAGCAAGCAACATCACCATCTACTGAAATACTTACAACAGACAAAATATCATAATGACCAAAAAGAGCAGGATCATACATTGAGGTGATTAGCTAAAAGCCAACCCGGGCGTAAACCTGACAGCTGTTTGTAATAATCTACGAAAAACAAAACCCAAAGCACTCAATGCGCAGCAACTAAGCAAGTAGTACGAGTAAACACAAATACTGAAACAATATTATAAAGTAGAAAAGGAATAAAATATATACCGCGAGAGAGTTGAAGTGAACGGTTGATGATAATAACATAGAAAACGATTGCATAAATCACAAGAAACCACAATTCTTTTCGCTTCCAGTTCCCACTCTTACTGGAATTAGCAGATATAGCCATTTGCAAATTGACCTCTACCAATTTTTCGTTTCCCTGTTTTGGCAACAAGACAATTTTGCAAATTACTTCCACTTTTCATGCAAAATCAAATTAAAATTAACTTTGCGATGAAAACAAGCTTCAATAATTTATATACATTTAAGAAATTGGACGTGAAAATTGAAGTGGGAAGTCTTCAACTAATCGACGGAGAACAGAAAAGAGGTTCAGGGTTGGATGAAAAGTGAAAAGTGCGGTTCATGCTTTGGAGAAGACAAGATCTCTTACCATCACTCCTCTTTTTTTTATTATTTTTTTCCACCACCAGACCACAAAACGTGATGATTCCTCTCTGGCATAATGTTAAGAAAACACACAAAAAGGCCGGAATAGCGTCTTTTGTCAAAAACGGCCCAAACACATTAACAAATTTTTGAATGTCAAATTCACAATTTTTTTCTGCTTACACCTCTGCAATTTATTTATTTATTTATTGTAAATTTTTCTATAAAAAAAATTCTTCTTGTGTGCATTAAATCATAATGACATACAACCTAGCGCGTTGATAAAATTATAAAAAGAGTATTTCAATCTAACATCTTAAGTTTGAATTTTCAATATATCTAAAGTAATAAAAGAAAAAAAAGTTTTGTCACACATGCTAAGTCCACACATCACCTATATCCCAATCCCTATGCACTATTACGTTCATGGCTATGTGTGATTATCTCCACCTATGAAATATTCGTGATATCTACTAAATAACGTTAATTTAAGTTTAGATATAATAATTTTTTTATGAAACTTAAGTAGAATACTTTTAAGTATTTTTAGAATTACCTCTTCCCTTCTTATAAGAATTGATTGTTTTAATAAGAACAATCTAAAATAACCCAATGAGTTAACGATAAATAAATCTAGACATTTTATTTTAATATAAACATCGAATATTCATAGTTACTTCGTATGAATGGAACTATTAAAATAGCAGTGGTCTTCTGAAATAAAACGAAAATTTTAAATAAAGAAATACAAATATAGATTTTAATATAATATTTATATTTTTTTTCAAAAATATTAAAAGAAACAAAAATTATGTATACATGTGAATGTTTGAAAATGTGCAATGATTCTTATCGTGTAATAAGCTTATATATTTTCTGTATTTAAAAATAAGATAAAATCATATAAGGTCGGACTTGGACCACAATTATTAATCCATGACAACTAATTTTTTTAAAAAAAAAAAAAATCATCCTCCAATTTGATAAAAAGAATTAACAAAGGTTTTAAATGTTTAAGATTTGTGCAGTTGAAAATGCAACTGCAGAATGTCTCAATCCTATAATTAGGTATTGTATAGAGATTAGAAAAGAAGGTAGGAATAGAAAAAAAAAATCTGAAAAAGAGAGAGAAACCCCTTCTTAGGGTACGTGGCAACTTATTTAATGAAGCTTAATTACAGGGATGTACCCTATTCTTAAGTCATAGATATGTGCCCACCACGCATGCTTTCCCTGTAACCTAATAACGATATTTTTGTACTTGGATATTCTGATAAAAATAATTATGTTTATCTTTCAAGTAAATTAAATTAATATAAGAGGAAATTGTGTTTATAAAATAATTAATGAGAAATAAAAATTTGTTAATGTGTTTAATCCATCACGTGTGACATTAATTATGCATCGATCTAGTAGGATTTTAGAATGAAAAAGGAAAGCGATAAAAAGCATCTATCTAATCTATAATCTAATCTATGCTATCTCTTCCTCCACCTTCACACTACTTTGAAACCTTTATGGCATCTCCTCCATTCTTTATGTGAAGTGACATTTTCATGTCCACTTCATATCACCTCTCCTTCAATCATTGACTGTTCATATTATTACTCTCACTTTTCATTATATCATCTCAAACAAACCACCAAAATTTATGCTATCTTCCATATATGTCCACTCTAATCATACAGCCTTTGGAAACTTTAAACTTTTAAAATACATTTCACTCTTATTTTTTATATTATAAAATTCAATTTTTATTTTTAATTTAATTCTTTACATAACTTAATATAGGTTTGAATTTCTCATCCATAAAATCAATTTACAAATATTATAATAAATTGATTTTATGAAATGTAGTTAAATTTAAAATTCATTTTTAATAAAATATTAAAATTTATTTTAGTTAAATTTATTGTTTGTTTAAATTATTTTATTTGCTATCCAAATTATTTATTAATTTAATTTTCCATTCAACATGTATATATTTTGATTTAAGAAAGTATTGAAAGCCTTATATTAATTAAAAATAAAATATTTCACGTGTATATATTTTGATTTAAAAAAGTATTGAAAGACTTATATTAATTAACGATAAAATTAATTAAAAATATATAAGTATATGTACATTTTATTTTAAAAGTATTAATCTGTGAATAGATCAAACAGTTTTAAAAATATATAAGAAAATATTCTCATGTGTTGGTGAGGTTGAGAAGCGAGAGATATACGAACCTAAATATTTTGATGTTTTTAGGGTTTGCGTTTAAGACTATTGATTAAATTTAGTTAATGTTGTATAGTTTGATTTTATATTTTAAACCTTGATACACAGTATAATTTAATTAATAAATAGAGAGATAACATTTCTTGATTTACCTAGTCTACTTTACAATTTTATTTTTGCGTGTCCAGTAAGTTTATCAGTGTTTAATAGTAAAATTTATAATATTTTTATATATAAAATATCTTTATTTTTACTCTTGAAAAATTCCCTCTAACAAAAAAACTTATGTAACCATGTTATACACATACATAGAATATAATCAGTCTAAACAGACATCCATTCTTCTTTTAATATTCTTTTTCTTGAATTCAAATAAAACGTATCATCTTTATTTTTTAGTAACCATATTCAAATATCTTTAGTGCCAAACCTTTCACAGTTAATTTAAATATACACATTATTCATTGTTAACTAATTAAGTCTTACAAATGTAAGTGGGCAAATGTTTATATACACTCACTCTAAATCATAGAAATTAAAATTATCTTTATCATTCATTAATGATTAAAATCGATATTTTGATATGCTAAACAAACTAAAATATGATTTATATGTTGCGTAAAATTCCTAAAACATTAGATACGTTCTTTAAAAAATTGCGTTGCTTTCCTCTTTTTAAAATTTAAACAACTTTTTTACGCGTTTGTTAGTAAATAATGATAAAAAGAAAACTTATATAAATATGATGTTAATATAATGTTATTATACATCTGATATAAATTATTTATAATTATAAAACCTACTTGTTAAAATGATTATCCTCGTCAACTTTTCATCTGTAATCATTACTAATAAGATCTCGATATATGCTTAAATTTTAGATAGATAAAAATAGCAAGAAAAATGTTTTGAAAATTATTTACATTTGAGTATAAAATATATTTTACTCTGATAAAAGTTGTGACTGAAACAATTAGTATTTCCGGATAATTGAGCCCTTTTGGCTTTGGGTTTGAACATCTTTTTTAATTTTTATGTACAAATCTATTTTGGTGTATATTATGTTGGTATTTTTGGGGTAGTAGAGAAATTTGGATTGACAGTTTGATTGTTGGAATATTTGTTTATGTAAAAAAAATTGAGAGATGGAATATAATTTAGTTCAAATATATACTTGTTGTAATGTATAGATTGGATGGTATTATAGTCCGCCTCCATGTTGGTCAAAGTCGGACAATTTAAGAATAAAGTCAGGACAAAACTGAATATAGTTGGACCGATCGGTCAATTAGAGACGCTCAATAGTATGCAAAAAGTAGGTTATACTATAGGAATTAAAGTAAATAATAATTAGGGGTGTTGTACTGAGATTAAAGTTTTACTAATCTTGGTCTACGCTCAAAAACTATAAATACAGATGAAAGTAAGATGTAGATGATCGTATTTATTGTGCATTTATTACTATTATATTGAACTACCCAACGAACAGCTTACTGACTTTAAGTATCAGAGAACCTTTGACAGATACACCTTCAAACAGTAGATCGAAGAAGAAGACTCGAACTAAAGATTGGACGATTGAAGAACAGAAATTCTGTGTGTATTGATTGTTTACTCAGTGCAATAAGTTACATTTTCTTAATAAATACTTGCATTAAAAAATTAGGCTTTATATTTAGTGTGTTGATGTTGAGGATTCTATACTTCACTGTAATGCATTGCGTTTGATGTACGTCATATTTCGTGGGCGTACTTGTATGCAGTTTCTACATATAGATATACCGCTATTTATTTTATTCATGCATGTTTGTAATGTTAATTCAGAATATTAACAGTGACGACGCTTATCCTGTTTTCATATATTTCCTATGTTAAAAAATATATACACATTTATTTATTTATTTACTTACAGTTTTGATTTAGTCCTGCAAACCCGCATTTCTTTCATACAAATTCACCTAATTCCAAACAAAAATATGACTTGGGCGTAGAAAAGAAGACAAAAATAAAAAATAAAAAGGATAACAACTCTATAAATATTTTTAAAAGATAATAATCTTTTCCTTTTTGGTCTTTGTTTTATTAAAAACCACCTGTAGAGAAACGACACGTGTTTCACCCACTCAGCGAACGTCAAAAGATACCTTGTTATCTTTCTTTCTCGAATTCCATTCATACGAGAATATAGATAGTTTGTGCAGTTAATAATGGATAGGATCTTCAAAATATATTTTTTGGTTTTTTATAATATATATAAATTAGAGAAGGTCAAATATATTAAATTTATTAAAATTAAAAAATATATATTAACTTTTATTTGTATAAAAAGAATGAGAAGACAAATCCCCATCACAGACAAAGAAGCTCCGTCACTGATGGGAAGTACCTCTATATATATATATATATGAAACTATTCACTAGTAGTTATCTTAAAAAAATCAACTATGACACTTTTATTAGTTAATAATGTAAAAAAGAGAAATGGTAAAGGTAAATTTTAATACGATATATATTTAATTGTACACCTTCATCTACTATTTATTTATTTTAATAGAACGTATTATATGATTGTCCGATTAATTCAGGATAGAACAGTCTATACAGTTAAAAACATCAAGAAGACCATTCAAGAGATCGAGCAACTGCAGCTGTAGATCGAACGGTTATCTTTAAACAACAATTAGGTTTGATAGAGATTAATATGAGACAAAACATGATTAACACCAATTAAATCATAATTAGGCCGTTAGTGAGCCAAAACTTACCCTGAAATCTATAAATATAAGTTTGAAGTAAAAAGGTAAGTAATTGTATTTATTACACATTAACTCCAAGTAGCTGGATTTTTATTAACTTTGGCATCAGAGTACCTTTTACACTGAAAAAAAAAGTTCAAAGACAAATTATGACAAAGATTAATGTTAGGACACACAAAACTCAAAAAATATATAACCTTAATCCATAACCGAAACATACCATGATATATAGGATTAAATTAGGGTAATGTTTTTATTAAATTATTATAATTGTGAGTTAATTTTATATTTAAATTAATATATTAATGGTGATACATCTAAAAACTACTATGTTTAAACAAAGAATTAATTATTAATTATTAATATATTTATCAAGGTAGAACAAATTTGATTAGTTAAACAATTTGAAATAGTTGATTAAGTGATTTAAATTTTTTGTAGAGAGTCTCTCCGAATTAAAACACTATCAATTATATTAAACAAGAAGAATATGTAAAAGTTATTATATTTAATACAACTTTAGAAGAGTAAGTAAATATGGTGGAAACATGCGATATCTTAGCTTTCTTTTAAGATCACAACACTTTAATTAAATTGATACAAAGGTTAGATTAAATCAGTATAGTTGTTTGTAAGAGTATGTTGTTAATTAAAGTGTGAGTTAAGTTACATCGAATACAAATGATAAAATTAAATAAGAAAAAAAAAGACTTCAATGTTTAGAGATTTTAAAATTTAAAATTAAAAAGTTATATTAATTTTTTATATGATTTAAATTAAGATTACATATATATAATTTTTTCTAATAAACTCTCTTATAAGAAAAGAATCATTTTAAAAAGAAATACACCAATGAAAGCAGACATACCCCCAAAGAAGATGATTGAAAATCATTTATCTGTAAATCTAAATCCTACATTAAACAGAAATGGCAAAATTTTAAAAAAGAAATTATAAACTTAATGTTTTGTTAAATTAGAAATGATATAAAATTTTTTATGTAGGTTACCCAGTGACATTTATATAGTTCCTGTTAAATCGAATCCCTTCCAAAAAATTCATCAAAGTCTAAGTAAATGATGTGAAATTGATGGATGAAACTTTTGGGGTGTATGGCTATGGGTCTTTGAAGTAAAAAATAAAGTGCAGATAACCGAAATTGGTGAGCAGATAGGCTCTGGGTAATGAAGTTAAAGTAGTACTTAATTTTATAAACGTGGATTTGAATGAAATTGTTGCATGTGTTTATATGTAGTTAACAGGAGCACGCGAGAATTGATGGGAAGAAAAAACAGAGAAGGAGAAAAAAATGGAAACAGCTGGCTGGCCGAGACAAACGTAATGTCCCCACTTTCTGACCAAACTAACATTTAGTTGCTGACGTGCTTCTTCCCCACCGCTCGCCTTCCTCTTACATTGTATGTATCTCTACACTGTCATCTTCTTTTCACTCCCCTTTTCTCTTCCTCAGTCAAACACGTTACTTATATAGAAATACTTGCAAAACACACCACATTCTCCATCCATTCATTTCAACTTCTATTTTTTCTTCAGTCTTAGGGACGCCTTTCCTCTTTTCTTTTCATATTAACAAAACATATATTGTTCTCATCATCAAACACTGTTAAACATTAAATGTAAATACACTTTTCTACACACATTCAGATCATGAGCTGTCATTTTATAAGACCCTCAACTCAAACATTCTGTTACATCTGAATCTGTTCATAAACTTTCGCCACTGCTTTCTAATTTAAGTTACAATTTATTTTTCGAGCACCAAGAAATTTTAGTAAAAAAGTACTTTCAATTATTGTACTCAAACTATAAAATTATAAGTTCAAAATCATTTATCTTTAGAGATTTCCACCGTTACAATCTGGTCAACAAAGTGTTAACGACAAAAAATACTAAGAAAACTTGCTAAAAGAACTTGACTGTTTTAAAAATATCTTATTCTAAACCTAATACATGATCGAGGTCACGAAATACCTATAAGCCAGGAAAGATCCAAAACGACCTCCAACAACATCAATAACCTCTTTATCAGCTAGGCACCAATTCAAAACAGCTACTTAGCCACCTAAAGATAATTACCTTATCTTCAAGAAAAAAGATAATTATCCTATTTCAACACACATTAAAAGCATATAGAGCTCTACAACCTACGTAAGCCAAAAATCCTAATCATCTCATGTTAAATTCTTACGGACTTAAACAAGTTCAACTGAAAGTGACTTTTTTTCCCTGTACTAACTACGAATTTACATATAAAGCTCCATTATTGAAGTTTGGGACACCTCAGAGGCTAACCTTAAAATGTTAAGAGCTCCTTTAACCATTTACCCAGTTGATGAATTATTACATGCACAGATAATATAAAGAATTACTATATCAATACAGGATATTTTTGTTAACGTACAGTAATTACTGAAAAACTAAATCAACAATTATTTTTAATTATTTTGTATGCTTTTATATGAGTGGTAATTTTTTAAGACTTATATCAATAATGAGATTTTATTGGTCGAGACTTAAACTCTTAAAAATAACATATTCTCAATAACGTAACTGAGATAAGGAATTGTACTAATTATATATTAACGGTTTAACTCCTGAGGGCAATATAGTTCGGAGAATGAGTGAAACACGTGATAGGTAAGTAGTACATGATGTTAAGGGAAAGGAAGTGTAGTTACTTTTCTAAGGAGTCTTTTTCTGCGCAGGAAAAAAACAAGCATGGTAACACCACTGTGTGATTACAAAAAAAGTGAAGACCACTTACTTGTACAATGATGCAAAGGACAACTTTTGAGAGAGAACTCTCTCAGAATCAGAAAAATACAATCATTATGTAGAGTAGTAACGTAGCAGTGTATAGATTGAGAGGAGAATCTAATGGCAAAGAAAGATATGTGACAAGAATTTCTGGTTCTTCTACTGCTGTATAAAGTATTACCCTAGACTGGAAAAAAGGCATTCCGTTAGAGATATATGTGGGTTAAATTTTCCTTTCTTGAAAACGTAATTTTTATCTAGAACATTGGTTTCTCGTTCAGATATATTACGACAGATGGATACTGGATTCTCTAAAAGTTAAAAAAGAATATAACGGACTCTAATTAGTATATAGAGATTTCTTTAGTCATTAACATGGGATACATGTATACTTAAGAAAGAATCTTTGGCGTGTTTCTCTTGGATTCTGCAATCTTGAATCGATTCTTACAGCAAAAAGGTGCACCAAGAAAAAAAAAACACCGTGCTTTATAATCAAAATATTCCGCAGCTAATTTCTGCACGATCAATATTTACACGGTCAATTCTCCAAAATCTTGTCCTGAGGGTAGAGGAAAGTCTTTGATTTGCCCAGTTCCAAGTTAGTTAATCAACTTCTATAGTTAACAGCATAACCTTAATATATTCCCTCCTTTAGTAGCGGCTTTTTAGATTATGTGATGTTTGTTTAGTGGGAGATAATGGAGCAATGGACGGGTGGGGGTGTTTTGTTAACACTTGCAATTTAGCGTCTTTGTTCAGGGTGTTTTGCATAACTAAGGAATAGTATGGGTGGGACCTATTTTGAAAAAGGGCATAATAATATAATCACTCACAACTTCTGTTATTCCAAGAGCTAACGTATAGCCTCTTGTTCCCTAGTCTACCAAACCCATTTAACAAAATTCCGTGGGGAGTATATATATATATAGGCCCATGATGATGATGTAGAAACCCTCACAGAAACTCATTTCTAATTTGCTTGCCTCTACTGGTGTTAGCTTAAACTTTTTTCTCAGCAGTATCATACTCAAACCGTCCATAACTTTCTTTGCTCTTGCAAACACCAACTATAACTTGTGTGGCAATTCTTTTGCTGTGTTGAAAACCACAAAAACACAAACTAACCATGTCCACAATTGCAAAGAGAGATTTGAGTTCTAATGAGGAAGACAGTGAGCTGAGAAGAGGACCTTGGACTCTTGAAGAAGACAGCCTGCTCATTCACTATATCGCTCGTCATGGTGAAGGTCGGTGGAATATGTTAGCCAAGAGTGCAGGTACAGATTCCACGTACGCTTAAAGTTAGAGGAATAACTTCATTCACTTTCACTTGTAACTGTTCTATACCTTTCTAACATTATTCCAATCCAACATCTCAGGGCTGAAGAGGACTGGAAAAAGCTGCAGACTCAGATGGCTGAATTATTTAAAACCAGACATTAAGAGAGGGAACCTCACTCCACAGGAGCAACTCTTGATCCTTGAACTCCATTCCAAGTGGGGTAACAGGTAACCGATATTCAATGATCTGTCCCAAAAATGAGTATTTATGCACTCAAAATTAGCCTTGTTGAACAAATCACAATGAGTTTGACAAGCTTTTGCTGTTGGTTGGGGACAGGTGGTCAAAAATTGCTCAGCATCTGCCGGGAAGAACAGACAATGAGATCAAGAATTATTGGAGAACAAGGGTACAGAAGCAGGCACGCCAACTTAACATTGAGTCTGGAAGCAAGAGATTCATTGATGCCGTGAAGTGTTTTTGGATGCCGAGGTTGCTCCAAAAGATGGAACAGAACAATTCTCCGAGTCCTCACTGTTCCATGACAAGCATGGTGAATTTAGGGAATTCTGGAGAAGCTTCTATGAGTTCAACGTCAAGCAGCTTCAATATACCCTCTGTGTTTTCATCGTCTCCTCCACAAAGGGAATTCATTATGGACGGTGCAAATCATCTTGGTACTATGTCCAACCCCATCAATCCATCCCCAGATTCCTTCCCATTTTCACAGCTGCTTGGAATTTCTGAACACCCCAAAAGTCCTCCCAATGTGCTTGAGAACAATGTCTACAGCTATCCAATCCAGGACAACTGCTATGCCGATACCAATAACTATGGCATGGAAGGCCTAAACATGGATCCCCTTTCAGCCATGGGAACTTACGACTTCCCACAGTTTGATTTTCAGAGCGCAGGGAATGGATGGATGTTAGACAGTGTGGAGGATACCACTTTATGGAACATGGATGCTATGTGACAGTGTTGTCAAGAGAAGGCATGCATCTCAAGTTCTTTTATTGTGGGATGGTATATGATTGCAAAACAAATTTGAAGATTCTTATGCTATACTGATTCATAGGGAGTATACATAATAGTCTCATTGTTAGAGATTAGTAGTACCAAGTGTAACGTCATTTTAATATGAACCTTTTAAAATAGCATATATTTAAATAGAAAAATGCAGGAGATGATATTAATGTTCCCCTGTTTCAGATTTATTTAGAAGCTGCAAAAAAAGTTGTAATTTGACAAAGGCAGTGTATCTTGGATGTTATGAGTGTAATTTGGAAATAGTGCGTTTTTATTATTCCCTCTTTTTGTTTCTGGATATCTATTTTGATGTAAATGATGATTTATTTATTTTTCTGTTCGAATCCCAAATGAAAAGAGGAAAAGAATAGTGAAGTCACATCTTGTGATGGAGTGACACTTGCAAAGTGTGTATGACATTTAATAACGATCTCTAAAGACAGTGAAAAATGCTACTCGTTTGCATATCTCCAAGAGCAGCCACTTGTACTGAGTGGTGGGGTTCCCTCATAAAAATGAAGTACCGAGTGTATGTGTGATGTGTAGAAAGGTCATCATTTTGCATCTTGAAAAAAGTAGGAAAAATTGAAGATAGTGGTGCATAAGAAACAAGTGCCTTGGGTAACTACTCTAAACTGGACTAGTCTACCATTCTAGCAACTCCCTTGTCTTCTTTCTGGAATCATAAGCAGAGAAGAGGATATTTCACCATATATTGCATTTCATCTCTCAAGCTTCCAACTATTTTCCAGTGATGGCACTTTTCTCGAAGCTTGTCAATGAAGAAATTGACTAAGAAATATTCTTGGCTATATGCCATCACATGGCCTAAATGTCTCCAAGAATTTTAACCTTTCCATCCAAACTGCTTTTCTACAGATTCAAAAATACCTTCACTCAGAGAATCCCTTTTCTTGCTTAAAATTAAGCTTAGCTAGCTAGCTCAGGGCCAATTTAGTTTGCACGCAAAAGAGAACAAATGCATCTCTATATGAGCTACTGTTTGAATTACTCTTTGCTAATTCAGTAGTCATTAGGATATGTTTTCAAGACGTTTTCATATATTTTTTTTTAAGAACAAAAACTGACTTATTCATCAGTTTATATATTAATATAAAAAATATAAGTGAGAATTTTTATCTATTTAAGTTTACAAAAAATAATTTAATTTCTTTTCTTATTTTTAATGAAAGAATTTTATGGAAAAAAATTATCCAAGCACCGGCAATGCTAAATAAAGATCACATATAATTCACTTTCATCTATTTTTCTCTTTTTTAGGATATTATTCCTTGCATCTATCAGCTTTTTTATTTATTCTCTCCCTTTTCTTCTTTTTCTTTCACTATGTACCTCGAGTTTAGGATGTACGTTGATTTTCTATGTGTGCATGTATTAAATCTATAAACACTGGAAATCCAAGTCTCTTCTGGAATGCCTTTCCGTTATTATAAAACTTTCATATATATTTGATTCATTGGATGTTTAAAAAGTAAGTCATTGCTGAATGTACTCTGCAATTAAAATATAAATATAAGTAGTTCTGTCTTTCTACTGCTTTATTTATTACAAAATAAGAATAATCACGTTTTATGTTTTAAAATAAAAAATAACATTTTTAATCAGTAGGTAAGAAGATCGAATAAATAATAACATCGAAAATTTCAAAGTACACGACATTGATGCCAGCGACCTATAATCTTTAATTCAGTCACTCTTGCTAACTTCTTTTTATTTTTTAATTTTTTGGTAAGTACATTCGAGATATTTTCCTTTTTAACAATCATTTCTCTTTTAAAACAAGCTTCTTCGCATGCTTGATATCATCACGGGTTGAAAATATTTCGCACTTTGGATTAGATGGGAGAGTTTTGTTTGTATTTACTTTTTTATTTTTATTTTGAATAAATATTATAAGGAGGTACATGAGTATTGAAAAAATATATCCATGTAGAATTTTAAAAAATAATAATAATTGGAGTCTCGATATAAATTATTCCACTTCTATAATGATGTCATCGAAATTTAAACATGGATCATGACGAGTTGTTAGAATAATTTAATTTATTTTTATTTTTCTTTGTTAATCCACTTCAGTTTTCTTTTTTATTTTTATATATTTTTTTAAATAATTAATTTTATTAAAAAAATATATTAACTGAAAACTATAATTAAAACAAATCAAAACAGAAAACTGCAAATATTAATTTCGAGAAACATCTATTTCATATGTTACATCAAAATAGAATTTCAACCCTAAACTTTTAACAAACTATTTATAATGCAATTATTGCATGTCTTTACTTCACCCATTTACTTATTGGGACAGTGGACACCTATTACCCTACCCACATAGTATAGTTATTGTTTCTTCCCTTTTATTTTAATCAATATTTTTTATCGTAAACTTTCAATACTTTTAAATTACTTTAAATGGTTAAATAACTCAAGTCGAAGTAAATGCTCATATTTAAGAAAAATAAAAATCTCTCCACTTTTTTTACGTATAAAACTTTATTTCAAACTTTATTATTTTTTAATTAAACTGATTACTACTTCAACCGGTAAGGATTGGCTCAAATTTTGTTCATTTAGAGATGATGTTATATATAATATTTATTACTGATAGTTTTAAGATTTCTTTATGTGACCTATTGTAGAGTTTATGTTTAAAAGGACACACTTAAAATTTTAAAATAAAAAATGAATTAAAACTAAAAATTACTAATTAAAACCTTTTCTTGAAAGAAAATATATATGAAATAATCGTATATAAAGTGAATGGCACAACAAATTAACATGCGTTAAACCTTTGAGTTTAATGACTATTCATTGTCAACTTAAAATGATTTTGATAATAATCAATAAAATATTATTATTAACATAATTCTTAAAATAACTATTGTAAAAAATCGTAGTACGAAATCATATTCTAATAATTCAAACTTGTAATAAGAAAGGTGGAAGAAATTTAGTGGGAAAAGGATATATGCATATAAAATCAAGACACTTTTTTTTCTCTTTTGTGTTTTATAGATCCTCATAATTGATATAAATTTTTATAATTTACCTATAATTTTTCAAAATTATAGGTAAAGAAAACATGTAAAAAAATATAGAGCTATCAATATAAACATAAGTATTTTTTCACCTTTGAATAAGTATGCTTTTATTAGTGTAGTGAATGGATACCCGTAAGGACAATGGACCAGACAAGCAATTAACAACTCAGTAACCGCGGTAAAGATATTTGTTGAGATAGTTACATATTAATCAATAATAATAACAACCATTGCTATTAGGTCAGACCTAGGAAGCTCATTTTAATATATATAAATATACGTTTGACATGAAGCGAGGTAACTAACTAATTTTGAGTACTTATTTTTATTAAACATTATTACGCAAAGTCACTTACTTAAGCGTCGGAGTGCATTTGACATGTATTCTCCCACATGGCTTGAGCAAGGAGGAGAGAGAGTGAACAATACAACTTGCATAATGGATGATCATCAGGAAGTCTATCTAGTCTTTAGAAAAACTTTCAGTGTTTTGAGTAAGGGGACCTCAACACCTTACCCGAAACAATTAGGTTTATATGTTTAAAGTGAATTGATGAAATATCCTATAATATTATTTATTTTAAAAAAATATATTTTTGTTAATATTGTTAAAAGGTGACTTTATATTTAATTTAATATTATAAAATTGATATGTAATATGAAATTTATATTGTAAATAAATTTTATTAATTAATAAGGCTTCAAATACATCTTTTACACTAAAGAACAAATAATAAATCTAACAAATAACTAAATTTTTTAATACAGAAGACACAATAAGCTTAAATAATGATAGATTTTTATTGATGACTCTTATACAATATTAAAATTAAAATTAAATTCAACTTAATTTGATGAAATTTATACATGTATAATATAAGTTAATTTTATTCAATGTGAAACTTTTAACATTATTATTTAAATATTACTTTTAGTAGTATCATAATATTATTTAAATATTAATGTCATATTATTTACGAGTGATGATAGATATAACTTTTTAAAAAAAAATACATTCAGTTGGTTATTATATTAAAAATTATAATTACAGTTGATTATCATATTAAAAATCATAATTAATAGTTAAACCGTAACTTTTTCTTCTACTTAAAACACTTTAAAGATTAAAAAAAATTAAAACTAGAATACCATTTAAAAGAGTTATAACTCACAAAGTTGGAGACCATGACACGTTCATAAGTAATGAAAAACACAAAGGTGGAGACCATGACTTGGTCATGTCATGTCCCCTCGTCTCTATCTTACATTGATTACACTTGCAAATACAATTCTAATGGAAAATAATGTCTATTTATTGTGGTTCTCGTATTATTGTTGATTAAATATTTAAAAGATTACAAATTTAATTGAATAAAACACTATTGATTAGATTGATATTTCGCAATAAACAATCTAACAAATTTATTTGAAAAAATATCTTGGTAATACTTTTTTTTTTATATCATAACATTAGTATGGAGTATTCCAATTTTATTACCTTTATTATCTAGTTTCTTCCTTTCAACTATATTTTTTTATCAGTAAAACTGGAATTTAAAACACTAACTTAAAAGGATCAAGTTAATTTTACTAAAAGCAATTTTATGCGAAGATTCTTTAATTTAAGCATAAGGTCTTATAAAAAAACTATCGATAGAAGACAACTTAACGTAACATTATATTAAAATTAAGAGTTAGGTTACAACAAAAAAAATATTTTAACGTTAATAAATTATAAAATATAAACTACGGATAAAAATTAGAAATATAAACTTTTATAAGACTTTATTATAAAAAAGAAAGATATAATAATATAGTTAAGACATTATTAAACCTTCTAAAAGGATAATAAGGTCGCTCAAGAGTTAATAATGCGACATGTTTTGATATTTTGAGAGCTGTTAGATTCTACGAAAAGTATTTAAACAATAAAAACTTATTAAGAAAATGTGTATATGGTGATAATAAAAATATGTAATTGTGTAAGATAACTTTTTTTTTCTTTGACTAATATAAATTAAAATTTGTGATTAGTATTCATTTTATATAAGATTCTATTTATTTTTCTCTTTTATGTAATGCATAATTAATTTCTCACTTTATATAAAAAAAATGTTTGAATGAGAAGGTGTGAATTGCCGCTTGAAGTTTCAAGGCAATTGCTTTTTTCCCCCTCAAGAAAAAAAGAAAAAAAGAAAAATCGAGTTTTATTTTCTTAAATAAAAAGTACAAGTTAATTTTAATAGAGTTGGTTGTGAATCTAAGTGTAAGTCCAAAAACTCATGTTAGATAAAAATGAGAAAGTAAAATAGTATATAAAAGTGAAAGACTCGTTAATCTATTGTCTTAAGATTTTGAGTAAAGAGTGATATCAATTCCTTGTACTCAGATATTGTTGTTTGTGTCTCTCATGTTAACCCATTCTTATTAGACTCTACTCTAATATTAGAGTCGAAAGGTTTCTCTTAACAAGTGATTTACTTGAAAATAACTACTTATAGTATGATAATAATATTAAAGCTATTTTTAAAAGCTTTGTAATTTTTTAAACTAGATTTTGAAAAGTTTTACAAAAGGACACGCGACTTTTCATTTTCGTACTTGTACAAAGAAAAAAAGAAAAAAAGAGGTTTAAGTACTCGAACAATAATTAAAAATTTAAGAGATTGGTTGTTGATTTGATCATTTTCGTTATTTATTTTTTACTTAAAAAAAAGACGCTGATATAAACATATTTTTTTTATTAAAATAAACATCTTATTTTTAATATACGAAAAAACAAAACAAGGGTTTCTATAGAAAATGTTAAGTCAATAAATTTTCCAAAGGCCAATTTTTTTTTTGTTCAGTTTTTATACATTACTAATAAAAATTATGAATTTTAAAATTATTATTATAAAAAAAACCCAACAATTTATTGAATAACATAATTTCAAATAAAACTACAACATAGAAATATTTATATAGTATTAATGTATATACTATGTATTACTTTTTGGTTCTTTAACTTTCTCTCAATGTGTTCTCTCTTTTTTTTCTATCTCAATCTTCATATTTGTTTCGAATATTAAAAAAATAAAAAAAAATCATAAAAATTCTACTTTATTTTTGTAATTTCTAACTTTTTAATTAAAAATTTAGGTAAATTTTTATTGGTTTTTCATGTTTGTATTTTTTAATGGGAGATAAAATGTAGTGCACTAGTGTTGATGATAATATTATATGAGTTTATTATTTTATTGAAAATTTTATTCTCTTAAACTTTCTTTTAGATTTGAGGATAACAAGGTGTTGTGCTTCCAGCAGCAGTGTCTGCGTAATATATGTAGGGATGTGTAAAAATAATTAAACGGAATTTATCTGTTTACAATTAAAAATTAAATTAAATTTTTAAACACTGGACATCTAAAATTGTAGTTTAATTAATTGTTTTTTAACTTAAAATTATTTCATTGATAAAATTACATAAATTAAATGTTAAGATAGATTGATTCTAATAAATTTTGGTCGAGATTTTGGTTGAATTTTGGGTGAGTCAGTTACAATATAGCTTTGACTAAATTTAATTGGATCAATCATAATTAAAATTTGGTCAAATTATTCCGAATCAAACTTTGATCGAATTCGACCAAGTCAATTCTAATCAGATTTGGTTAAATTTGATTAAACCATTCTAGCCAAATTTAACCATTAGACAATAAAAACAATTATCATTTTTAGTGTAATTTATAGTAATATAGTTGAGTAGAACAATAAATAATTAAATTAAGCTCCTTTGAACTAATTTTCAGTTTAATTGAATTTCAATAAACTATTTTTTAATTTACAATAGTTTTTAACAATTCAATGCAATTATTTTTTCCACCTTAAATATGATATGTTGCTTTTGATAAAAATTATCTTTTATAGTAGGATTTAGGATTTAGAAATTATTTAAAATAGATATTATAAAACTTTAGTTTAAAACTTATTGTTGTTATATATATATATATATATATATATATATATATATATATATATATATATATATATATATATATTATATATATTGATGTACTTTTGTGAATACATGTTATATAATATTATATATCTACATAAATATAATAATAAGATTTTTTTCAATGTACGTATAAAAGAAGGATAAATATAGTTAGTATACTTCGTATTTAGTATAATAATAAGAAGAAAAGAATATATTAGTACAAAAATTGTAATTCCATTGGCGTTGTTAAATTCTGTTAATGATTGTAGTTATTGAGCACATATGTTTTTAGTAGTGATTAGGTGTGTTTGTGTTTATTTATTTTTGCTTTGTTTTGAAAATTTAAAATCTTTAAAAAATTTCTTCAAGTTTAAGTACAAATTAATGTTATTTTTCTCTTAATAAATATATTCGTAATAATTACTAAAAAGTCAAACATACACCTAATTATCATAATCAAGTTAACATAGTTCAAACAAAGTTTAGTAAAATTAAAATTTTTGATTGAAACAATTTTTTAAAAAATTTTATTAAGACCAAAATATGTGAACGTTTGTCGTACCACAAATCAAGTATTTATCCTATAAAAAATATTAAAAATATGAATAATTAATAGGTATTAAACTAGAAAGAGTCTTAACAACACATTTTTTTAATATTAATGATGTTTTAAATGAGGGGTGACATTAATTAAAAAAAGTTTAGGAAGAAAATATAAGAATTAAAAAAAGAAAGAGCAGTATGGTCAAAGAGTTAGTTGGTAACAGTAGTACAGGAAGCGCGCAGTAATGATTGAGATTGAGAGAGTTGCGATGTGTTTGTCTTTCACTGTATTGAAAGGCACGTGCAATAATTTGTATTAGTTAGTAATATTATTAAAGAAAGATTTAGAAATGCGATTGAGTTTGACTGACCAAAGCGCAGTCTGATTCAATTATACCTACGACCTTCAAACAGTAATTTCAACCAAATCCTTATCCTTTGCTAAATTAGCGGCTGGGGTGCCACCGATTCACAACTAAACACAAGAAATCTGTTACATTAGACCCATGAATCTCCTTTCAGGTCTTACAAAAAAAAAAAAGCTGAGTGCATGCGCATGATGTTTGATTGTGACACATTAATAATAATAACAAGGCTGTTTCTTTCGTTTGATTTGAAACTGAAAGCAACAGACATGAAGAAACTACACTTTGGCAATTAAACAAGATTATAATGGAGCCAGAGAGAGAGAGCGTGACTACACGGTTTCTACGTTCAACCACAGAAAAAGACTGCTTTTAAAGTTCTTGTCTGCTACCTTCAATTCTCTTTCTCTCTGTTCTTCGAATCAGGAAAAGAAACATCCCTCAAATCATTCAACAACACCTATTCCCATCTTCCCTGTTCACTTTTCAAAGTCTTCTTCTCAAAACAAAGGCCACGGTCAAAAAAATAAGCCAAAACAAACAACCCTCTCTCTCACATTTTATTCATGCAACCATCAACCCACCTTTTAACTAATTCCATCCAATCTCAATCTTAAATACACTATTTTTTCTTCATCCAAAAATTGTTCTGCCATTCAAAATTTCAACCTGTAATTTCTATTTTAATAAACTTGCCAACTGTCTCCTTTGCTTGTATTATGCTTCTATCGCACACAGCGTGCTAGTGCTAACACGTAAAAGATGATATTACAAAATTGATTTATAAAATTATAAACTGTTTTGATTTCAGTGAACCTACGATCTCCAACAGTAACATTAAATGTTATACGCATATGTATGCAGATGGTATGTTAGTTTTATTTTGGATTAAGAAATAGTGTGGTGGGAGTGAATGGTTGCAGCATATGCGATGGAATGTGTGAGTGAGGTGGATAAGGTGGCGTAGGAAGATGGATGAATGAGATAAGAAATGAAGTGTTTTGGAGAGGAAAGAAAAGGTGGCACCAAAGCAAAGCATGTGGTGTGATGTTGGTGCTAATTATTCATGAGAATTGGAACCCTTGAAAGGCAGAGATTAGATTGGTAGATGGATATAGATAAATAATACTCATTCTCCCTTACTTTCAATCAAATCAACCTCTCACCATCAAATGTAAGCGTGACTAGACCAAACTCCATAATTGGGAGAATGAGACTGAGACCCTTTTACTTTCCCTCACAAACACAAGAGTCATCTTGTTTGCTTTCATTGCTCATCGCAGCCAATAAGTACAAAACTCACTGACCAACCCCACATTTTCTAATTCATAATGCTCTTTATTTTCCAACACTCCGTTATTGTTACTGTTTTACTGTTCTCGAGTTGCATTCCTCACAAAACAAAGTAAAAGATTGAGAATTGTAGACTGATGAACATTTTCATCATTTGGGGTATGTGGATGAGTCCCACTGAAGGGAATGACACTGAGTCACCCTTTATTTACCTGTAAGAATAACTTTTCATCTGTGAATGAAGAAAATTGCAATGCTAATAACATTCCTGCATCCGTTTTTAGTATGGAACCTGGTGTAGCCGAACCTTTATGCTCGAGACTCTCTGGAGGTGATAAAGAAGATAAGGATTCTGATCCAACCACAGAGTACAGAATACTTGCAAAATCACATTTTAGAACAACTCTACTAAACGCTAAATATTGAAATCAATCTCTGGAATATATGTGAAGTGTAAGCAAGTGGCTTGGATTTTGTACTTTTATACATAACAAGTACTAGTATTAGTGCAAAGTTGTAGCAGTGTAACGTTGCACCTATTTGAGAGACACTTGAAATATGAAGACAGTAGATAGCAATTAGCTTAAAATTGTTCTCTGAATTAGTAGTGTATAAAGAATATGCAAATAAGCAGATTGAAAGTGTAAGGTTTTTAAATGAGTGAGTGATTCGTGATGGGAAATCATGGTCGAGGGAAGTACTGATATGCATATCATCAACATTGAATTTTCTTAATAGAAACATAATGCAGTAGATTAGATTCTAAAGGTGATCGTATATATACTATTAAAGATGCTCCCCTACTGATAGTGTAAGAATAACTTTCGGTTGGCTGATTGATTTTGGTGGCACTGAGATTTCGAATAATGGAATACAACGTAACAGTATTATCATTTCCCTTTTATGGTTAATATTCTTCCAATATATCTTAACAACAAAAGTAAATTCTGAAACTAATATAAAGTTTCAGCTAAAATATGTATAAAAAGAAAAGGAGAAAAATAGTGAAGGCGAAAAAATTGTATTTAATGATAATATTAGGATGTAGAATTGCAAGTTCGTTTTACAAAAAATAAATCTCATTAACTCACTATTGGATTATAATTTCACGAGCTTTTTCTTTTAATTGCATTAATTAGTTTCATAGAAGGTTACAATCCCAACTTGTAGGTAATAAAATAATTTATAAAATTTACAAATTTATTATAGACTTACCATATCATATGCTACTTCTGCAAATCTTGTATTTTTATGAATCTAGATGTTTCATTGGATTTTTTGCATTATCTTTTTAGTATTTTTTTCAAAATATAATGATTATGATATATTACATTTTTTTAATATATTTTAAAATATTAAAACCAGTATATATCAATACATTTTAAAAGCATAATGGAGGAACAATACAAAATATCTAGAAAAATCCAACAAAAAAAATTCAAATTCTATTTTTACTTTATTTTGAGGTTTATAAATTAAGAATGTTTATCGGAGTATTTATTTACAAAAAAATTATATTTTAAGATAGTTTTTGAGTAAAACCTTTATATAAGTTTAAGTCTATTACGATAGAGTGAAGAATGTTAATTGCTTGCAAACCACATGTTTTTTCTTAAAAGAAAAAAAAAGACGTGGAACAGTTGTAAAATAAATTCTTCATACAAACAAGTGTATAAATTAATTTAAATTAAAAATAGATATCCAATAAACTAAGAGAATAATAAAACAAGGAAAAGATATTTTTTTTCGTTGTTTTTAAAACAATTTTCATGTATCCTTACATCAATATTTTTGAAGATGTGAAATAGGCTAAACCTAAAATGATGTATTGATGGAGTGTAGTATAAGATGAGTGACCTTTATAGTATAGTCAACTTACCAATGTTTCATAACTCTTAATAGAAGTTTTATTGAAATCTCTTATTTAGTCTGTATCAAATGCGTAAATTTATTTATATATGGTTGGTGTGCTGCAACACTTTGAGTAGTCAGTCACCTTTCTTGCAATGTCTGATCTTACGCAAAGCATCTAAGCAGTCAGCCTGACATCTCGCATATTGTTTAATTACTGAGGGTTTAGCTCTAATGTAGATTCAAATATTCAAGTCATGATAATCATAGTTTTATTAAAAAGAAAAAAGAAAAAAATGGGTGGATGACATAGTTACGTTAGACGAATATATACACCCTCATAACTCGATAACTCGTGTATGCGTGGGACCAAACAATAGATAATTGAAAATTAATAAAAAAAAAAGTGCTATTATGTCATTAAAAGAAAGTTAATTAGTGTTAGAAGACAAAGTGAAAGTTGTCCCATCTTTTACTATCTATTTCTTTCTAATCTGAGGGATAGCATTATTAAATAACAATAAAGGGCATGCTTTGTCACATCTTGCTAGGATTCCTTGCTTTGTATTGCTAGTGACCATTAAAAAGTTATGATAGAAAATTGTGTTACAGTATTCATTAGTATCTTCATGTTAGAAATAAATACTCAATTGCTTTTGTACTAGCGTAAATTAGTAATTTTAATCGAATACACCCATGTTACTGTAAAAAAATATACAAATGTAATGAGGACTCTTCTAACACTAAACTAATCAATGTATATGATCAAGAAATTTGATTTTATTGTCTTTTAATTGGTTTATTTTCAAAAATATAGGTAAACTTTTTCTCGTATAAAAAATAACCGTCTAAAAGCTCGTAACTCCAAAATAAATGAAATCATGCACATAAAATCAAAAGAAAGGTACAACGCGTAAAATCAACTGCTCTCATGAACAACACGTTAGAGATTATCGCAACCACATCCACTTGTGTCACAACACACGGTCGTGTGTATGCATGCAACCGGGACAAACCCCCTTTTAAAATTTGAAGTTTACATGATCCTTCCACTAACTTAAATAATATTAGAGCTCTGTTATAGGGGTGAGAAAAATTCATTATTCTTCTTTTAAAAATAGAACAATTTTAGATAATTTGATTCTCAGTCTAAAAGTATAAATTATTTTAAAGAATTGTTCCAAAATCAAATTAGTTTTTAAGTAAAAATTGAAACATTTTAAAACCAAACCTATAAAATAAATTTTAATGTAAAATTGACACCTGTTAATTCAATTGTGTACCTGTAAACTATTGGAAGAATTATCAAACACTTTTACCAAAACTTTTATTTTCTAAATTTAAGCATCACTTACAGTAGTGGACGAAGAATTCTTAAGCTTTGAAAATGGAAACATTAGAACTATCTCTAACCGTTTATTAAAACACAAGTTAGAAATCAAATTAGTATTTTTCTTTAATGGAATCAACAAAATATTCGTTAACATAAATAATAAGCGTATTAAAAGGAAGGGCCCGATTGCTTTGATATGGAAGATGATGATAAAAGTTTTTCCCCTGAAAGGAAATTCATAAAATCAGAAATTAACATAAATAATAAGTTATATTTAGGATAACATGATGTTTATATTTATTTTATACATTATTTCAAAGAAATTCCTCGCATCAGAAATTAAGAAACAAATTCATCTGGATTAACCCTCAATATCAAGGTAGATTCCCTTGGGTGGAATATCAATCTCCATTCTAATTGCCTAGGTACTTCTCTCATGAAGTAATGGGTAACAATTAATTTTGCATGTATCTTTTTCCCTAATTAAAGGCGTTTTAAATAGTCTATGCAAACTAAAACTATTTTCATGACCCACATCAAGATTGGAAGAATGCTTAATAGCCACTTCTATCTAAAAAAGGCTATGTATGAAAGAACTATTAGAGTTAATTCAACTTGGATACACTTTACTGTCGATCAGGAACAACATTGTCCCGTCACATGTATACTGTGCAAAAACTAGACTTAATCTGAGTTAGATGTCATTATTTTTATGAAAGGGAAATGATTTATTAATACTAATTTTACACTCAAATTTAATAGGAAAACAGCATCGTTGGCACTAACTCACAGAATAAACAAATAAAATATCCAAACTACAAAACCAACCAACCAAAAAGTAATTAAATAACAGAGGAACTAATAAATGATCCCTTGAGAAAATGTACATGGCTAAGTGGCTAGTAAATGTTTTACATAACACACCCAACCCCAAAAAATTCTATGCGTTACAAGTATCTATTTTAAACATGTACGAACCGCTGACCTGTATGTGCCACTTTGTTACTTCTAATCAATATTGAGGAACCCTATTTTCCACCTTTGCTATAGCTGTCCTTTAAAGTGACAGTCCTATTAAAAACAAGTTTTTCTGGAGTTGAGTCCTGGTCAACTACGAAGTAGCCTGGAAGAGCAGATATAACGATTAGATATTAAGTAAATAAAGATGAACGAAGAAACAAGTAACAGTCAACGTTCAAACAAGAAACAAGATATTAAATACCTAATCGTTCAAATTGGAAATTGTCCCCAACTTTCGCATTCCGCAGGGAGGACACTCCGTAAGCACCCGGAATTATCACTTTGGAATTAGGGTTTAAATCGCCAAGCCAATTGTCAAGTTCAGCGGGATTCTATTCCAGTGATTCAAACCAAAACAAAGGGAAATATTATTAGCAAACAGGAATACATACATACATACATACATATATATATATATATATATATATATATATATATATATATATAATACCAAGCAGAGGTAAAGGATAGCAAACCTCTGATAGGAATAGCCTCTCAAACAACCTGACTTCCACCTTTAGTGGATCAACTCCAGGAGAAGATTGAGAAACCCAATGGAGAACCCCCTAAAATAAAAAAGATTGCACAGATCACCAATCAGATCTTGCCTACTATTTTTAATTGACGGAATTAGCAAAGTTTGTGAACCTTAGGCTTTGTCTTCTTTGAAGGGTCATACTCAGCTCGAATTTCAAGAATAGTCTCATTGTCGTCAGCTAGAATCACTTCAGTGCACTTTATAGGAAATGCATATCTACACCCAACAACGAAAATTTTGAACATTGGACTTAAAATTCTCATCACAATGTCAATTTATACCCTCAACTAACCTGAGTATCGCAGATTTCCCAGGAGCTAGACCATAATAATCTTTCGAATCTTGCATCCGGAAGTCCGAACGTTCAATATATACAACATTGGAAAATGGAATCTAAGAACAATGGCATGAAAAAAAAAATCAGAAACTTCTACCTACACCATATGAACTGGTAATATTATGGTAAAGCTTAACAAAAAAGTTAACATATTGAATCATCCTAAAACCAGAGCATTGCCCAGAGATATCCGTTTTCACATGCTATGTTTTACCTTGTAGAAAGCAGAAGCATCATCAGCTTTTGCATCAGGCCATAACTTTGCATCAACCTCAATAGCTAAGTTGGCTTCAAGATTAGTAATAACAACCTTACAAGATTAAATCTATTAGTCTTGAGCTAATTAAATCAGAACAGTACACTGGCGTAGAAAGAACACAAATATACCTTGAGAGGATGAAGGACAACCATTGCACGAGGAGCTGTTCTGTTTAATTCTTCCCTAACATGGTATTCAAGGCGTTCAACGGAAATCAAAGTGCCATCACTACAACAACAAAAAGAAAATAATTGTAATGATCCACTTCCATCCTCATATACCAGTTTTTCTAAATGAAAAAAACAGTTTGCAGGTTCTTGTTCCTGAAAGGTATAGTCAATTGATTAAAGCTTCAAATGTGCATTTACTAAAGCACACATTAAACATCCGAATAAATACTAGAACAATCGAATATAAAGAACAAAATAGTGAATCAACTTTTGGGATAAGGCATCGCCAAGACAACTAGTTCTTCGAAGACTTATGTTTCTGTTTGCTAAGGTAAAGAGATCAGCATTTGTTTTGTCGTATAAAGAGAGAAAGTGGCTGCTTGCTGAAAATTTAATTTTAGATTCAGCCTGACACATGATGATCTAACCCAAAAAACCTGAAGTCAGATACACACAGTAAAGCCAATAATATAGCTAGGTTGTACAATACAAGTGACACAAGATTAGAGTTTGAGTGGTAAGGAGCTCTGTCTTCAATCTTCAAATATTTCATTGTTGTTGTACCATTATAATTAAACAAATCGGATGTCCGACCATAAATCATAACTTAGCCTCTCATAGCACGGTTTAATCAAGATTTAGTGCTCACCTCAACTTGGTTTTTAAACCCGGAAGCCTCATTAGAGCAGTTAAGTCATCCCATAACCAAACTGTGTATAGGTAGTTTATAGTTAAACCGATCTTCTATTAAAAAGGAATGTAACTTATCTAACAGGTCAGTTATAGAGCCTGCTAATTACTAACCAAAGGGATCCAATAAAACTATCAATAATCTTAGACAAAAACCATGGAAATATTTTAAAGTTTATATTTTCCTCACCCGATATATTTTAAAGTTAAAATCAGTTGAGGAAAATATAAACTTTAAGGATTATATGTTAGTTAAAATCTGGGAATAACAGAATAACTAACTAGGGCTTATAAATCATTTAAAATTCACCAAATTCACTCAAATCCCCCAAGTACTTTTCCTCTCAACATTTCCAATAAATAATTCATGTTGCAGTTGTCATTGAATTTCAATTATGTATAATTGTTTACTCTTTTTGATAATTACCTGACATTTAAGCATTTTTTATTTGTCACTCTATTATTTATGCAATTATAACTTCTTGGTTGATCTTTGAAATTGAAGAAAAGAAAATGTGTGTTCTCCTAACATTGAATCCCCGATATCTTGTTTCATTTGCTTTTACTTTTATATTTTGTAAGTTATTTAACTAATATTTGCGACAATACGATCGTGTATATACTGTACTCTCTACTCGACGTTGACAGGAACGTGACACAAATTTCATATTCAATGGGAATGGAGATAAGGATATGTGTCAATTTTTACTTTGGGGACGGGAAAGGATATAGTCAAACCAGTACCCCCCTCGGTGCAATCCACACTAAAAAGCCATTAGTGGTAACAAAATACTAAAGATTTGCAGTTGTTTTCATTAACAACACCAGATGGATCAAGTCATTTATTATGCCTTTTCTCTCTCACACAGAAAGAGCTGAAGATGACAAATACACATTTTTGGTACCACAAACTGTAACATGACGTCCAAAATTAATACACACTAATTAATTAACAAATCTAATGAATGTATTCCTTTATATATACACAAAAAAAACGAAAAAAAAAAACAGCCTAGCCTTTTCCTGTGTGGAAAAGGCAAATACATGGATCACAAAATGTTTTGTTACAATTGTCAACAGATAAATTCATCAATTGCGTTGAAAAATAAGATATGGAAAGAGACATAAATAGCAATTAATATGATCAATACAATAAAGCATTACCAAAGCAACTTCCGACATCAACATATATAGGAAATTGTAAAAGCTAAAATGAAATTCAGGACAATTTTTAGTATAAAACATGAACTGAACTGAAGTGTTTCAAGTACTTTTACACAGCAATAACCTGGAAATAGCATTCGTATGCATCCAACTGTAGTTGGAAATTGATAACATACCTTCTAGTTATTCCAATTCCTCGAACAAAAGCATTGATTGCAGTGGACGTCATGCCTCTACGCCGCAAACCAGCTAGTGTCATCAAACGAGGATCATCCCACCCATCAACCCACTTCTCTGTAACTAGACGATTCAACTTCAACAAAGAACAATATGTAATTAGAGGATAGCAAATTACAAACATAATAATTAAATTCAATAAATTATTACAATGTGTAAAATTGTTGCTTCACCTTACGCTTCGACATAACTGTGTTAGAGACATTCAATCTTGAATATTCCCATACATAAGGCTGGTAAATGCCTAACGCATGCAATAACCAATAATATGATGCTCGACGTGTCTCAAATTCAAGTGTACACAGCTGCATAAGATATTTGTTAATTAGAAATATATAGAGAAAATAACAACAGAGTTATCATTAACAGCACAACGAGATCTGAATGTCATTTGTCAGGAATGAAGCCTAAAGCACTGACCACTAGTTAAAAAAGTTCCTAGCAGTTATAGCCTCAAAGCTCCAACTGATATAGTGAATAGAACATTCTGTACAGCACATTATTATTTGTAGGACAGATAATTTAAATTTTCTAAATAAGAATATACATGAAAGACTAAACTATAACCTTTTTTACAGAGAACCACACATTTTAAAACATAATAACTCCAACTCAATGATCCTCCAAAATCTAACTGTCTATAAATATCACAAATTTAGAGCATAAAACGGATTTGAAGAAGCTATGAATCTAGCTGCCCAAGTATTATTATATTATGATATTCAAATATCATATTATGAAAAAGGAATGCTAACATAAGGACCACCACAACAAATATAGAGAGATTAAATTAGGAGAATTAAGCATATAGGATGTAGCCTTGATGAAGATTGAAATGGGTAATAAAAAAGAAGCCGGGTTACTAACAAGAGAACTGTAAAATCACCAAGAAAAATTGAGTGGAAGACAACTTACTGAATGTGTGATATTCTCTAGAGAATCAACAATGCAGTGAGCATAGTCATAACTTGGATAAATACACCATTTGTCTCCGGCATGTGGGTGTGGAGTAAACTAAGTGGCGAAAAACATTCACATGACAAGAAATCAGATCATTATCTCCCTATAAATTTGAGTAATTAAAATCATCTAGCCAAGTAGATACCTTAATTCTATAAGCAATAAGGTCATACATATTGTAATTATCACTCTGCATGTCTTGCTTCATTCTAAGCGTGGCTTTTCCTTCTTCTACAAGGCCACTTTTCATATCCTCAAAGAGCTTCAGTGACTCTGAAATTGGTCTGTCTCTCCAAGGACTGTTCATTTTCTTCTCCCTATATTCCTTTATCTCATCAGGTGTCTACAACCAGATTAAATACTGTTAATTTTTGTTGTTGTGCTTAATACAAAATTGAACAACACGAGGCAATTATCACATCCACCATAGTTATTCCGAATTAACATTTTCTTCTGGACTAGCAAGTATCCTTTGCAACAATTGAAATAATTTTTTTAAAATATAAAATAAAGGTAAAAGTGTAAATGTGTGATAAGTAGTACTAAGAAATTAATCTCTTTAATCTTTGAATTTTTTTTCTCACTAAATCTAACCAGTTTGGAAAAAGAAAATTTTGATATTAAAAATTGAAAGTAATTAAAGCTAAGATTTACAGGAAAGAAGAAATTCCAACATTAAAAGAAAAAACATAAATTATCAATAATTTTAAAAGTTTTAAAATATGAAATAAGTGTTAAATAGTGTTTAAGCACGCATAACAATCAGAAAGAGAATACAAAAAGAGATGTCCTCATGCTTAGGCACGAGAACAGAAATTTATAACATAAGGGTTGATAATATAATTCCATGCAATTGAGATTTTCAGAGTAAACTTCCAAAGGGATCAGAATTAGTGTTTCAAATATATCAAGTTAATTACATGCTAGATGTTTTAAATCCAAGGGAAGAACCAATGAAACATTTAGCATAAACGTTAAATATTTGTAGCAATAAGCTGTTCAGATGTTTGAATAACAACCTGATGGTCAACATACGCATGACCCCTTTTTATGAGCTCCACAGCTAATTCATACAATTCTTGGAAGTAATCACTTGTGTAAGTAATCTGCAAATATTACAAAGTTGTTAAACATCTAAATAACCAAGATCGCATGAGCCAATACACGTCATAAACAAACCAACATACCTTGAATGGTTTCCAACCCATCCACTGGACAATTTCTTCAATGTGATCAATATACTCCTTCTTTTCTGCTTCAGGATTTGTATCATCATATCTGGAATTGCAAAAACCCATAAACCCATAATACAAAGATATAACTAAGGCTTATAGAGCTTTTAACAGGAATGCAGTAAACATGAAAAACTTTTAGGAGCAAATCTTTGACATTGTTATAAACACTCAGATTGTTTCCAGCTATAGAAAGTATGTGAGCAAGGAAAGGAAGAGAAAGAGCGAAAAAAGAGGCATATATAATTAAAGACATCAAAAACAAAAAAGAACTTATGTGTTAACCTTTCCGTACAAAAGTGATGAGATTTACTAAGGAAGTTGTACATAATCAATTATAAAACACACCCATAGATAATCCCTAAATAATAGATGTCCCAAGAGCAATGTCCATCTCTTTCAGATGAAAGAAGACACACTTATCTGAACTGACAATAAATAAAGGAAAATTTGAAAACACTACACACCTCAGATAACAACCTCCATCCCTGTCTTTTGCCAATCCAAAATCAATAAACATGGCCTGAACAACAATTAAGTTTTTATTATAAACATAATTATATATCACAGGGAAAAAGAAACAAGTTACACAATTATTACAATGTGAAATACATTACATACTTTTGCATGACCAATATGCAAATATCCATTTGGTTCAGGTGGAAAGCGGGTCAAAACTTTTCCACCTGTTGCTTTCAAGTGTTTGTCAAGAAGCGCCCTTGTATTACAACATCTCAAAATACTTCCATCACTAAAAGGCACCTCAGTATGCACCTGAAATCAACTTATCATCAAGACATGTTGCAGATGCAAGTTAAGGAAAAAAGTTAAACTCGTATGTCATGCCATGAGCAAGCAGAGCAATGGAAATTACTCCATTCAAGCTAAAATAGTCAATGATTTGGTTCACAGCATGAACAAAAAAGTATTAAAATGCAATTTGATTTTAAATAAGAAAAGAAATACCTTGAAATTTTCCTCTGGGTTAGGAAATATTAAATATGGATTAAGATCTTCTTCAGGTGACTTTTCAGGAGTGGCAACAGGTGCTTTATCCTATGTAAGCATGTAAGTTGATTTGTGAACCAACAAGTAAATCAAAAAATAAAAGTAAAGCCTAAATAGACAACTGGAAACACAGGCACCTCTACTTTAGCCGGTTTCTCCTTCTTCTTTCTAGATGGCTTTTCATCATCTGCTGCTGTTCGTTCACCCAGTAGTTCATATAGTTTTGCATCAACAAGTTGCTGCAATATAAAGAACAGAAAAACAATTAAAAAGTAATAAAACATAAAATAAGTAAATCAACTACCATTGATTAAGGTTTGTTCCATAGCTGTCACCTTGGCAACTTTTGCGTCACCCCATGGCAGCCTCTTGCGCACATGGCCAAGCAACTCACCCACTAGAAAAGATAAAGTATAAGTGTTCTCAACACTGAATAGAACGGCAGTTCAATATAGGAGGGAAACTAAATGCATAAGAACGAATCAACCAATCATCCACAAAATGAACTTCTCTATAAGAATTGAAAATCGAATTCCAATTTAAAATTTGTAACGTGATTTTAGAGTATATATATTGGAAAGTCAAATCATATCACTTCTTTTAAATTTCTAATTTTAACGTAACGAAATCTGCGAGATTTGAATTACTAAATCCATCACGGGCAAAGACTGAACACCTACCATTTGTTCGATAGCGAAGCTCCAAAATTGTTACCTTGTTCTCCTCAACAACTTCACTGACAGCTTGTTTGATATCTTCTGTTGAAACCTCAATGCCTGCTCAAGTATGCAAGATATTTAAGAGTTACACTTGTCATGAGTTAATTTCTAGAATTTTGCAAACAACTTCTCCTAAATTTTGTTTTAAACTTGTCCATAAGCTAAATTTAACTTATGAGAAAGCCAGTTTCCTTGTTTTTCTTCTAATTTTTCTCTCTTAAAAGTTTTTTTAAGAAGCTCGTCCAAATAGAATCTAGGGCCAACTTTATACGAGACTATACTGCTAAAGTTCTTTCCACCGTACCAACACCACAAGCTTCTTCAAATGTCTTCAAATCAAGATTCTCCATGCCCGTGGTAGCAAGAAATGATAAAGCTGCATCTAACTGTGCAGTTGCTTTGACCTGCAAGCATAATCTCAGTGAGAGAGGAAATATTTCAAACGTAAAATTTCATCTAAACCCACGACGAGCAGAAAACTTAATTCCAAAGTTGCCAACCAATCAAAAGAAGAAATAATATGGTGGAACACAATAATAACACGAAATACACAGTTAGTGTCACTCTGATTGACAATCGATGAACATAAGACGCCAATCAAGAATCTACTGTGCACACCTTTGAAGAAACAATGTATTGTAGTAATGTTGGACGATGCGGCAAGGCATTTGCAGGGTACTTCGTCGCAACCTGCCACATAAATCAACGGCAACAACCATGTCAACAGCCCTCAAAAGAAAACCACAATAAAATGTACAATCTCTCTTTACTATAAATTCACGTATTTCAGAGAGCGTGGTAGCATAAAGAACATAAAACCATCAAGAATTACGAGTGTAACACAAATTCAAAAACATGCAAAGACATATACTACCGTATAAAGAAGATTTCCAACCGTTCGACTGCATCCATCAGTAACACCAGCCTAAAAAAGACAGAACAAATGCAACTAATATAACGAATGAGGGAAACGAAAGCCTTCCGAAATTAGAAAGACTGATTGCAGAAGGAATTCTTGAATTGAGAATCATTATGCTATGGATAGTTATGTATACCTCGTTGATGACGGAAGTGAGATTGGCCGTGACTTTGTTGTTCGCGACGGTGTTTCGAGCTGTGCGCTCGTCTAAACCGATCTTCAGAAAGAGATCGAGACACTTCTCCTTGTCGGAACTGTCATCCTTCGCCGGCATCTTGCCACCGAAAAAGACAAAATCGTATTCCGATGAAAGTGTAAGTGACCTTAGGGTTTTGGCGGTGACGACAGAAATGCCAGTGGTGAAGATACGAAAGGTGTGTAAGAAATTAGTTAATCCAGAGTCGACAAGCTTTATTGTTAACGTTAAGAGTAAGGATGTAAAGATTCTTGGTTTAAGATCCTGTGGGCTTTACGATTATATTCTACATCGCGGCTTCTTCCTGCACCCCCAAAAAATTTAAAATCTCTATTTTACCCTTATATTTTGATTTGGATTTTTGGAATTTACAATTTTGAAGAATATTTAGAAAAATAATTTCAGGTTTAAAAATATTTTTTGAAAATTTTATTTTATTTTTATTTTAAATGGAGTTTCTTATAAGTATTTCTCTTTCAAAAATTGGGTTCCGAAAAATATTAAAAATAAGAAGTAAAAAAAGTATTATATTTTTAAATAGGGATAATTGGGGAAATACAAATTTTATTCCGGTGTAAAAAGAAAAACAGGGAGGTGAAGCACCCTTCCGCATCCTAGTGGAGAGTGACTTAAGTTGACGTTTACCACTTCAACTTGGTTTTCAATTCTAGTTTCTGACCGTATTAGCTTGGGCTTCACGCACTGAGCCCGCAATAAAAATTAATTTAATACTTTAAAAATTGTTGGCCATGTTGACCAGATATACTTATATTATTACATGTAGGAAAATATTTTATTTTGAAATTATATCTTTTTAATGAAAGAAAGCGATTTGGTTTTGATTTTGATTTTAAATTAACTTGAATTTACTTTTGATATCTTTAATTCTATAAATACTGATATAGAAGAAGATATTTTATTAGTTACATTATAAGTTTGTGTGATGTAATAAAATTCTGTATAGTTTTAGTTTTTTTAATTTAATCCTAATTTATAAGAGTAGAGTATTTACATACAATAATATATAAATAAAAATATATGAAATTGATTTTATTTTTTATAAATATTTAATTGTATCTACAAGTTTACAAGATTAGACAAATTTTATTTGTTACCAATATATCATCCTATACTAAAAATGTGACAATAATAGATGTAGGTTGGAAGTCTCGTTTCGACTAGATATAAGACCAATTTATAGTATATACATGAGTGCAAACTTCTCCTTAAAAAGGATTAAGTTAGGTTTAAAAAGGATTAAGTTAGGTTTAAAGTCCACTACTTAACATAATATCAAAGTTAGGTTAGAATTTATCCTAACGAGATTTTTGTGGACATATTGTTTTATCCGCTATCATGACACCGTCGAATCACTCATTAATGTTTAACTTTTATATTTGTATTTGTAACAAGTGTGTGTGATATTTTCCATACATAATATTAAAAAAATAACTTTTAGTTGATAAGTTGGCGTATTATAAACGTGTGATAAGATATATGAGATTTTAATATAAAATAACATAAAAGCATATAACTACATAATACTTCAATATTGTTAAGTAAACATCTTTGTTTTACCCAAACTATCTTGATAATCAAATGAGTTCGTATTAATTTATTGGTATTACCAATTACTCTTTAAAACATGTATAAACACACAACAAAAAAAAGATAAAAATGTAAAAATACAAGTTTGACTTTAGTGTGTTTTTAGATAGAACATAAAAAATGTTAATTTTTTTTATTAATTCCATTTTATAATTTGGATGCAAGTTAATTTTAATTATGCAAGGTCAATTTCATTAGTATAGTATGTAAAAAATTTATTCTAAATAATGTATATTAATCGGTATAATGGTTAGATTGGACAAAACTAGTTATAAAGTTATATTAAAAAATGAAAAGTTAATAAGAAGTTAAAAACCTAACATATGGGTTAAGATTAGCAAAATTATCAATTAAAACAAACAACATGAATAGGAGAGATTCATATTTATCCTACAAGCATCACATCCTACTCCCAAGCAAGTAATCCTTTCCATAAAACTAACTAATAAGCATGAAGAGAAACTTAATTAAAAGTCAGACAAAAATATGTTCCACTTTTTTACCATAATATAAGGCAGTCTTATATTTACGAAAGGATCAGCAACTATCTTATAAATATAGAAAAAAATATAAAAATAATTATTTTATAAAGATGATAATTTTAAAAATTTAATTAAATAATTCGCATTTTCTGTTTGTGAGGTTTTTAATTCAAATGATAAAACATCCATATTTTATCTCATTTGAATCACTTTACTTTAATAATTTGGTCTTTATTAATTTATTAGAAAAAATAATATACAGTAAAATAAGTCTATCATTGTCAATTTCTTGATATGTAATATTGGATTAATAAAAAAACATTATAAATAATACCATAGTTAAAACAAACACTATAACACAAAAACTAATTAAAGAAAATAAATCAAATAAATAAACAACTGGCCTGTTTGAAAAAGAGTAAGAAGACAAATCAATGGATATTTTTGCGCGATCAAATAACTTATCTGGTTCATACCTTTAAGAATTAGATTAAACTATTGGTAGTATTTTAATATGTAACTTTGAACAAGAAGTTAAAAATAAATAAAGTTAAGATTAGTGGTGTGAGTTGGGATTAAATTGGGCATTGGGCATGGAATTGAATGATTGTTAATTTGAGACATTTTTGCGTTTAGCAAGAGAAAGCTGCGGCTGCAGTAGTTTTCTTGACGAGTGAGCTACAAACAGTGATCTACGCATTGAATTGAGAATTGGGTCCATGTTATGTGTCAGTTACATTTTCTAGCCATGTTCAGAATTTAGAGTGTGTGATTGTTGTGAAGGAAGCATAGAAATTGATGAGATGGAGATGCCAAACGCATCCAATCGAATAGCCACCAAGAATCATGATCTGATCGGGATGACCATTACCCACGTGCCAACACAGCAGGAATGATCCAACGCTGTCAAAGTACCACTCTGACACACATATGGGGATGCCCCCAAAATCTCACCACCCACCCTACAGATTCCCTTTCCACTTCCCAATTATTTTTATTCAGATATCTTCCATCTCCCTCTTTCACTGTCACACACCCCCAATCTATACCATCAACAATATCAAAACACGAAATACTAAAACTCTTTTCAGGACTACAAGGTAGCCTCTTTAATATATCAAAATTTTGACTATTATCAATACCGGTTAAAATTTCTTTTTTAAGAAATGAGTTTGTATACATGAGTAGATAGATGTCATAATCTCTATGTCAAGTATCATAAGTCACACTGTTACAAAAGTTCAAATTAGCAACGGCTAAAATGGGTTTGGGAAAGTCAAAAACACAGAAGGTCATGCCCATGCTTAGCATTGTCAATTGTCTTCTTGGAAGGTCCTGCAAAAGGAAATTATTAGATTCCATGGTAAAACGATTTGTCTTAATTATAGTGAGTAAAGATAAGAGATTAAATATTAGGGAATATAAAGAACATTGTAAAGATTTTTTTTTTAATAAGTCTAATGCTTATTCCTTCAACACGGGAATTTTGATAGAACTATGGAGTAAAACATGTGTATTAGACATATAAATATACGTATCATACAGATTTTTATAACAACATATATGTGAAGTGAATACTATAATCAATAATTCACCGATGGGAGTTAACGTGTAAGTCCATATTCAATATATCATCTATAACTTTGGTAGCAATGTCATATGAAGAAGAAGGATTCAAAAGCTTGGAATTAAGAAATTGAAGTAAATTGTTGAGATTGTCCATGAGTCAAACTGAAAAAAGATTTAGTTCTAGAAGAAATATCTATATTGTTATATATTATTATTTGTGTGTGTTGACCGATTGTTAAAGTAATTTGGAAGATAACTCATAAGTTTATAATATTTTTCTTTAGTATGACCCACTACATCATAATAACTACATTTAGGATGATGTTTTTTTTAAAGATTTAGTTTTATCAAATTGAGTTTTGAGAATAATACACCTAAAAAGCTAAAGTTTCAATTGAAACAGAGGATTTGGTTCTTTTTGAAGAATGAGAGAAAAAATAATATCAATTGATAAAAGAAGATAAAAAAAACGTAGTGGTGAATATGAAAAAAGAATCATGTAATTTCAAGGACATGATATAATCAACATTGATTTTATCGTTGAAATTATTGTCGATAAGTTCTTCTCACATATTTGAGTTTTGTGTAATAAGTGTTATCCTGATATTTGTTATAAAAACATTAGTTAGTGTCTGAGTTCAAAAATTCGAGGATCATTTTTCAAGAGAAATGAGTCCTAAGATCTTCCTAAATCTTGTAAGCAATGGTGGCAAACAAAATGTAGGTGACAATTTCTTTGTATACCGAATTATAAAGCTTAGAAATGGCGGCGTTATAGGCCTTAGACGAAGCAGTAAAGGTAGGATAAGTTGTTGGCGGTCGAGGAAGAAATTCATTGATTAGAGATAGCTTGTTCTTGATGGAAAGGGCAACACGCATCGCACAATTCTAAGTTGTAAAATTTGTATGATCAAGTCAGGACCATCAGAATGATGGAGAAAAAGGGGGCGGTTGGATCTTGATGGGGTTCTTTGAGAGTGAAAGCTATGACGAAGAAGAAACAACGAAGAAGCTAAAAAGGGATGAAAGAAACATGAACCAACCTGGTTCTGATATCATATTAAAAAGTAGACTTGTCTAACTCAATCATACAAAACCGATTTATAAAATGAATGTACTCTAAATTGGTCTTATCTATAATCGATTTGAGATTTCCAACACCTTTCATTATACCAAGATACATGAGACTAAATACTAATGAATGGTCTGATAGCGATCCAACATATATTTAAAAAAATAATCCATAATTTTAATACCTTATCATAAAGTAGTAAGAGAGAAAAGAAATATGTTGCATTAACGAAGAGAAAACTTTACAGAAAAGTAATAAGAAAGGTCACACCTTTTAGAAATCTTTTAGAAATATAGAGAAAGTCCATATAAAGACCGCAAAATGAAAACTAAATAAAGAAAAATAATGAAACTAAATAGAACGTAAACTTAACAGAATAGTTACAAACACCCTGTCCAATATTCACTTCAATAATTAAGATATGATAACAATCTCACGTTGCTTAACTGCATCCACTGTTCTCCGGAGCTATAAACACATGAATGCCAATGCCATCAACATCTCATATATTTATCCGAATATGCTGCTACTACAGATACAGAACAAGTGAATAATTGCAGCCTGTTAATACACATGCCATCCAGTTTTACTCTCTTACCACTCAAAATGAATAATGTACATTTTGTCCATATCCCTCCTTGGCCAAAACATCTCAACAATAGTTAAGTACCGAAGAAGATAACATGATTTGCATAAGTAGAACGAGAATGTCCATTTCTATGCTGCCAAATTTCAGTTGACCTCCTCCACAAAGGTTAAAAGGTGAAAAAGTAACCTGAAATTCCGGGGTTTGTGTGCTTGGAATGTTCACACTATAATCAGGTGTCCCTTTCTACACCATATGGTTGTTCACACCGCCAATGTATGCCATAATATTATGTGTGGAATTTGAAAAAGGTTCATCTTCTTCTTCAGGAGAAGAAGAAGCATTCTGTTATCACCGTAATAATGTCCATGATGTTTACATTGCTTGAACAAGTACTAAAGGTGTGGTACCAGTATTCCTCTGATAGTGCCTAGTCATTGCAACAATAATTTCCTACGAACCAGGATCATTTTTTTGCTATGCCCGTTGTCCTAAAAGGGACCCTACATCGCGTGCCACATAATGCTAACTCAGCACCTAATGTTTCCACCACTTAGGACAACATTAATGCTTCTAACCCATGCACCCAAACGTTGAAATTGTTGTTCTAACAACTAGGGCTGTTTTTAAATACCCCTTCAGTTCATAACAACTATAGTGTGTTTGAAATTGTTCTCACAATGTTGTATAATGAGTAAAACATAAGTATCCACGAAATTAACACGATATTTGCAGAAAATAATGATGATTTCCAAATCCAAAAGCGAGTTTATTTCCGCCATTAGCATAAGAAACTTGTGCAAAGATGATTAAGATTAACATTAAATTAATACAGGCGTGATCATTGATTCGTACTTGGGAAGACAATAAAAGTCAGTAGATTTTTTCATCACTTTATTTTTTATTAGGATAACAGGCTAAACAAGGAAAAAAAAGGCTTGTTGTGCTGTAGAAATCCTTCCCTCCGTGTGTGTGAAGGAAAAATTATTGTTTCGTTAAAGATAAAAGTCATTCGTACTGGAAAAATAAGGCTAGAAAATGAGAAAAAAATAATAATTTAGATGGTGACATTTTAAGAACATTAGTAGAGAACATGTTAATGAAAATGGAACTATGTTTTTTAAAATTAGAAATACGTAACTTATTACAACTGAAAACCTTATTCTTGTTGACGTCAAATCTGGTTTGGAGCTTCTTTAGCGATAACCGTTTAAAAATAAGCATAGTAAGTTATATAATTACGCTGAACCTGAAAGAAATAGTTGTTACTCGTTAAAAAAATATGAGAAATTGGTTAAGAAATTGAGACACAACTACGCACAATAAACGGTTAATTATTATAATTTACGAGTTATGCTTGCAGTCGTTTCGAGAGTCAGATAGAAGTAAAAAATATGTGTTATTTATTTCATCATTTTATAAAATACTTTTTTAGCGTTCTTTAACATTCTTTTTGGAAACTAATAAATTCAATAAATTTTAATTAAAAAAACTATAAGATTTATTGTTGTTTTTATTCCTGCATCATGATGAATAACAGCAGAAGAAAATTAACATAAAAAACTTTTTAAAATGTGACAATAAAAGCATTATTTTCTCCTTTTTATCTTCCTTTATTGTAGTACTGTTGATTAGATCTCATATTTGTCTTCCTCCTGTTAATAGCATATCTGGAATTAAAATATCACATATATAATATATTGCGGTTTGTACTGATAAGCTACATCATTTTTTGTTGTTCTTAACTTTTCAAGTGATTGTTTTATTCTTTTCTAAGCAAAGATTCCACTTTGCAAGTAATGATCTTGGTGACAAAGTTATTCTCAACAGTTAAACATTAGCATAAGCATTAATCATGGTAGAACATATTATCTTAGCACCTCAAAATACTCTTCCCTTCCATTATTCACACAATAAATCTCGTGGTGCATATCAACTCTCTCTCTCTCTCATGACACGATGCTGATTTCTAAAGTTTCTTTGGAAACCCCCATAAAGAGTTATCCTTTTATAGCCTTTCGGTGATTAGTTTCACTTCTTTCCCTCTCTTTGCTCTGCTTTCCCTTTACCCTTCCCTAAACATATATCTTAAAGTAAAGAATCTCAAGCAATACACCACCACAATGCTAAATTTAATCTCCTTCACCCTGCATAATTGTTCCTTCAGTTTCGGAGGACTCACCTAGCTCTCTCACACACACCCTACACCATACAACAACGCACGACCAAAAGCTAAAGCTGCAATTTCTGACTTCTCAACCCCAAAATTCCCACACTTGTGTCTATTTCTCTCTCTCAGTGTCTCTTTCCCTCGCTTTGACTCCAAACCCATCACCGTTTCAACCAATCCTCTCACCCCACTGCATAAATTTCGAAACTTTTTCGCGGCTTCCCCAACATTTTGAGACAACATCATTTCATCTCTCTGCTCCCCAGAGACAGAGCTCCCCTGTTCCGAACAAATCTCCATGGCAATAGAAGTGTGCTCCGAGATATCCAGCACGGGAATCAGCCCTCGAATCTCCTTCTCCCACGATCTGAAGAACACGGAAGATGCATCAGTTCGTGTCGAAGATCGCCACCGTGGATCAGACCTGTGCCTCTTGGACTCGAGCTCTGACTTCGTCTTCTGCATCACCAATGGCTTAGCTCAACATCTCTCTTCCGCCGATGAACTCTTCTCTAATGGCAAGATTGTCCCGGCGGAGATCAAAAGCGTTCCCAAAAAACCTTCACATCCTCCTCGATCTCAACCTGCTACCACGGAAAAGACTCAAAGAAAGAGGCTCAAGGAGTTCTTGTCTGCTTCCTCTGACGAAGCAGAGAACGAAGAAGAAAAACCATCATCCAAGTATTTCTGGCAATTCAAGCGCAGTAGCAGTTTGAATTTCGATACCACCCGTGGTAATGGTTTGATTCGCTCGCTTCAGTTCTTGTCACGAAGCCACTCAACCGGTTCGGCCCTGAATCCGAAGCAAACAGAGGTTCCAAGGGAAACTCACAAGCAGAAGCTGCAGAAACAATCCTCCGTTTCAAGCAGAAGGTCATCGTCCTCCTCTTCGAGTTCAAGTACATATTACTTTTATAGTTCGTCTCAAAAAGCTTCGTTAAAGAAAAACGGTGGATATTCGGGTAATGGTGTTAGAATAAGTCCTGTTTTGAATCTACCACAAGCATATATTCCGAAAGCCACAGCCAGATTTTTTGGATTTGGTTCCCTGTTCTGTAATGGAAAGATTAAAAGAAAGAAGAAGTAGGGCATTCACAGGTTTTATCTTTTTGTTCATTTTAAACGAGTAAATAGTATATGTATCGAGAGTAAAGAAATGTTCCCACACTCTTACTCAATTAAGAATTCTCAATAAGTTTACAAAATTCTAGAATTACTACTACTAGCCAAAAGTGTTACATTGATTATAAATCTTTCGTAGTTAACCGATCATGTATGTATAGAAAAATAAACTAATTTTTCAGTTGGGCAAGCATGACGAAATCCGTGAGAGGGCTACGGTGATGTCTGTGATTTTGGTTGATGTGAGTCTAACTGTATATTAATGGAAGAAAATAATTAAGAAGTGAAGTTAATCGTAATGTTGGAGGGTGAAAAGTACAGTTGAGAGATGGAAATGGACAAAAATAATTCATGCATATCAGTATGTTTAGGGCGAAGGAGACAAATAAACAAGGAATCCTTCTTTGGTGACCTCTCTCCCATGCTCTTTCCCCCTTGTATCCTTTTTAAAATTTTCTGCTCATAACTACATGTGACTGGCTTTTGTTCACTTCAACACTGATTGAAGACTTGTTGTAAGGGCTCCATTTTTCTTTTTGTATGCTCAAAAATATTCCCAACCAACTGTTCTATGGGACCCTCTAATTTTGTTCTTTTTGTTTTATTGTGCCAGCATCACAGAGCAGTTCAGTCAAAAAGAACAGGTTAGAAAAAAGAAATCGTTGATTAAAATACCCCCTCTGTGTTTTAGCTCTCTTTTCATATTCATCTACGTAAGTCTTCGCCAGTTAACCACTCTGATAACATCACCCGTTCTTGAATTCGCGGTCTTAATTTAACCAATCAATGTGACTTCACAGAATATCGTAAAGTTCTATGTTTTTGTTTCCGAGATGGCCCATTCTTTGAATACACAAGCCATCAATGAATTACTTTATACAACTCTACACTATTTAAATGTCTTATGTCCTTTTTCTTTGCTTGGGAGTGGGGTCCGTGATTTAACTCCCCTCAGCTCCCTTTATTCACAATTTTTATTTCTAAAACCTCCACAGCCTTCAAATTTCGAACAGTAGCAGAATACGAGTCAGGAGCACAAGACACAGATAAGAACCAAATAATAACATCAATGCAGTATGCACAAGACATAGAAAAAATGCCATGGGTTATATATAGGATATAAAAGGACCAGAAAAACTACAAAACTCAGTTGTTTTGTTCATTGCAAGAACAGAGGTCCCTCCCATTGACCCAAATTGTTCTCTGTTTTCAAATTTCAAGCCCGACTCCTCTTACAACTATTCAACGTTATTTTAAGTTGGTGTCTTTCCATTCACCATGTGGGTTATCACACGTCTTTCTAAAATTGGGCCTTCTTATATTCTGCTTCAGGATGTTATGTTTGGTTGTTCCATCATCATAATTGCGTTTCCCCTCAAAAATTTACTAAAAATATAAACAAGTTGAAAAAAAGAACCATTTTTACAACTCTTTGAAAAGCTTTCTACGACTTCTGAATATCGGAGATCTAATATTTCTAGAAACTATTTTTTATATTTCAAACTCTAAAAAATAAATACACGATGGCGTTAACATTTACTAGGATGACTACAATTTGATTGAGAATTCAAACCCTACATTGGTTTACTTCAAAAATCACTTATATAATTTAATTCATTTATTTCTAAAAAAACAAATACTTGTAATAATAACAATGAATAAAAATAAACTTACTCTGGAACAAATTTTAACAAGACATATTTGCTCTTTTCTCCACCGGGACCCTAAAGTGGGTTTGATATGCAAAAGGATTTTCAAAAATCTAGTGAGAAAGTAGAGAAAAAAATATTTTAGAGAAATAATGATTTTTTTAAAATGAATTTTAAATAATTATTTTTTTATTTATAACCTTTATAATTAAACAATAAAATATTTATGCTTTATATCAATTATACTCTTAAACTATAAACTAGGTCCTTACAAAACTGATTTTGAAAAAACAACAATTTAAATAATTTATAAGACCTACCTTATCTATAAGCCTATAAAATATCTTCTTTTTAAAATATGGATTTAAATTAAAATATAATTTAAGTATTTAGATTTGGATATCTGTTCAAAGTATTTTTTTTTTAGAAAATGTGGATTATATTTAATTATAATTCAATCATTTAGATTTTTATATTTATCATTTAGAACAACAACAATTTAAATAATTTAGAAAATGTGACTGGCAATTTAAATATAATTTAAGTATTTAGATTTGGATATCTGTTCAAAGTATTTTTTTTAGAAAATGTGGATTATATTTAATTATAATTCAATCATTTAGATTTTTATATTTATCATTTAGAAAAACAACAATTTAAATAATTTAGAAAATGTGACTGGCAATTTAAATAATGATTTAAACTCGAAGTACTAAATTGTGAATTTAATATTTGATTTAAACATGTCGTGTATATTTTAGGGGGGCAGTGTCCAAATTTGCCATGTGCGTAAATTTGTCATGTATATTTTAGTTTACACATTATTTTTAATGGCAATGGTCGTTAATTAATAGTATATGCATGTATAAATGGTTTGAAGACAGCGAGGAAGAGCTATAAAGCACACCAAAATTAAGCCACGCCAATTCTATATATGTGCATGCGTTGCAATGGTTGCTTGAGTTTAAACCAAAAACAAGGAAGCCATTGAAATCTGCGTAATAAACCCATTAAGAATTTCTTGAAAAGACAAAGAGATAAGAAAAGGAAAAGGTTCTTCCGATCTCAGAAATGGGTAAAGGTGACATTGAATCGGGTTTCTCCGGACAAAGCAACAGCCTCTACCCATACATGATAGAATCACCAGAGCTACGATGGGGATTCATTCGAAAGGTTTACATCATTATTTCTATTCAGCTGCTTTTCACAGCTGCCTTTTCCTCCATCTTCATCTTCTTCACACCCGCAAGAAATTTCGTTCTCTATAATGACTATGCTCCCTTCCTTTTCTTTGGAGCCGCCATCTTTTCCATCATATGTAAGTAACCTCTATCCTCTTATCTATGGCTTTTAGTTTCCATCATCGATAAACTGTTCTTCTTAATTATTTCTGTTTTGCATGTGCATGCAGTTTTGTTTGTGTTGAGCAAATATTACAACAAACACCCCGTCAACCTCCTTCTTCTCGGTCTCTATACCCTCGGCATGTCTGTCACAGTTGGATACGCTTGTGCTTTTGTCGACGGTATCCTTTCTAAACTTCTTTAGCCTTTATCATCTTATGAACTTGCAGAAGACAAAAAAATTTATAGCTGAATGTTTGTGAAACAGCAATGATCGTTATGGAGGCTGCATTACTAACAGGTGTGGTAACTGGGAGCCTGACGATCTACACATTTTGGGCTGTTAAAAGAGGCAGCGATTTCAGTTTCCTGGGCCCGTTCCTCTTTGCTTCCCTTATGGTCATGTTATTGTTCTCTATCATTCAGGTAAACATTGATTTTCATCACCAACAACACTGTTATTTGTTTTTGTTTTTGTTTCCTCTTACACAGTGATCTCGTTTTGTTGGTTACAGGTGTTTTTCCCGTTAGGACCAACTGGGCGTATGTTCATTGCGGGGATTGGTGCACTGATAATGTGTGGTTTCATCGTATACGACACCGATGATCTCATCAAAAGATATACCTACGACGATTACATCTGGGCTGCTATTGCCATCTATGGCGACATCCTCAACCTCTTCATATATCTGCTTACAATTTTGAACGACCTTTAAGGTTTTAGCTAGTATCTCAACTAGGGTTACTATACTACTCCACGTCCTTACCCCAATTACGAGATGTGAAACATACATTAAAAGATTATTTATTTTGTCAGTGCTGAACTTTTGTAATCAAACAATTCTCGATTACTCAAGTTGAGAAAATACTACCTAATGAAAATTTGAATTTATATACACTTTTTTAAAAGTTAATTGTGAGTTTTGTTTATTGTATTGGATTCTTTGAGATTTGGTTTTGGTATAATTAGATTTTAAAATATTGTTTATATTTGGGAAAAAAAGTGAATTTATATTTTCTTGGTTCAAGTTGAACGGTTAATTGCAGAGAATACCACATTATGGAAATCTTTAATTTAACTATTGAAATCACTTATCCTACGAATCTTTTATCTGTAAGATTTCTAGCAGAGTTAATTTATAGATATAGTTTAAATCGCCTCTGGAGTCTTTTAAAATAAGCGAAGAAGAAAACAAATTGTCTGAGGAAAAAAGAAAAAGGTCTTCTGGGTTATTCAACCATAATCGATTTTTTCTAATGGGAAATTTAGAAAAAGCCCATAAAACTATGATTATTGTCGCATGTAATGTAACGTGCGAAAGTAATTTTCTGGTGTGCAACATGATATTAAACCACGTACATACTGAGAATTTCTCAATTTGATATCAATCAGTTTTCAATTTTATTCTTAATAATATTTTGAATTCATAATACAAAATTGTCAAGAGTATTGATGAAAAAAAAAAAAATATATATATATATATATATATATATATATATATGTATATATATATATATATATGTATATATATATATATATATAATGGAGAAAAAGAAAGGGAGCCTAAAGAAATTGACAAATAAAGACGCTTGTAAATATTAGAGTCGTCAAAACGGGTAATCATGTTCGATCCGACCCAGCCCACCACAAGTTGGTTACTTAGTGACTCAACCCAGCATTTCTCAATTATTAGCGAGTTAAAAAAATTCGAACCCGATCCGACCGATGGGCTAAATGGATTGGCTCACGCTCACTTAATTATAATTTTTTTAAAAAAAAAATATATATATATATATATATATATATATATATATATTTTAATTCAAATATAAATAAATTTCACTCTAAGATGATGTTAAACTCCAAACAATTCAAAATAAAAAAAATATCATACAATTCAAGCGTAATCCAAAAACAAGCACAAAAGGTGAACAAATAAATTTTTAATATTAATAATTTTTGTATCACTTGTGCATTTATAATATTAGAGTCTTGAATAGATAAAACTATAAATAGCACTAAATACATTACAGAAGAACTACTGATAGGAAACAAAAAATAACTAATATAAGAAAATAAATAATAGATAAAAAAAGAACTAGTCATGTGTTTGTAACTAAATGATAAATATTTAAAATATTAAATTCACAATAAACAATTTTCTTTTAATGAAATCTTTCAAGTATATGTTTTCTTAATCTTAAATTCCCATTTGTATGTTTTCCAGACTATTTTTATTTTTCAAAACTTTATTTAATTTTAACTCTAGTATCCAATTAATATCTCTTACAAAACATTAAAGATATAATTTTCAAAAATCTTACACCCATTTTTTTAAGGGAGTAATTTGATTACATAAAAATTAGTATTGTCAGTATGGGTTATAACTTATAACTCGCAAGCCAAGTCGCTCCATCACGAGTTTGAGCCGGATTGGGTATATTTTAATGCGGGTAGCTTTCAATCCGACTTACTTAGAAGAATCCGGCTCATCCAAGTTGAATCTGTGGTGAGTCGGGTTGGCCCACCAACCCACCTAATTTAATTTAATTATTTATTATTTGGTGTTTTAATATTATTAGTTAACATTTTTTTATTATATTGTAGATGAAGATAAAAAAAGATGTTTCAAGAGAGAAAAATATCATGAATTTATCTATTCAAGTTACGCTTGGATTGTATGATATATATTTTTTATTTTGAATTGTATTTTGGAGTTTGACGTCATTTTTAGAGTGAAATTTATTTAGATTTGAATTAAATTTTTTTTTTTTTAATTTTAAAAAACTTATAATTAAGTAAGCTAGTGAATCAACCCGTTTAACTCACTAATCCATGGTGGGTCGGATCAAGTTTGAATTTTTTTCAACTCGTTAATAAGTGAGTCGGATTTTGTTGATTCACTGAGTGACTAACCTGTAGTGAGTCGGTCGAGTCGAGCCGGATTATAATTCTGACTTATATTTTCGAAGTTAAGGCCTTCTGCATACACTCTTCTTAAGCAATTAAAAATTAATAAATTAATCATTTATTATTTATTATTTTATCATAACTTAAATCTACCTGGAAATATCATGCAAACAATATAACTTTTTTCTTAAACTAATTATCTATATATGTGTTTTTCAAGTGTATTAAAATATACAAATTACATATTATTTATTTACTTATATTTTCAATATATATTTATTTTTTATAATTCGAATATATAAAAATAAAACAAATAAGAATGAAAGATGTTCCACTTTCCTTCGACTACAATAAAATACCATATTACTTATAAAATTTTATCACGAAAAAGTTCGCGCATTATTAACAAATTTTACTAACGTTGATAATTTTATGAACCGATTTTATTAATAAATTTTAAGATTTTAATAGTTGACAAAAATATATGTCCATATTAGTTTCTTTGATAAACTTTTATTACAATTTAATTTTTTTATTAAGAATAAATATTTCTATTAATATGTTTTATCGGTAAAATAAACATTGAAATTTTCGCTTTAATATTACATGATAATTTCGTCAATAAATTATCAGTGATAGCTTTTAATTTGTTGGTAATTATTATTATTTTTTTAATTCATAGGTAATTGTATTTTTCAATATCTCTCCATCAATCTATTCGTCATTGTATTGTTTAAAATTGTCAATAATTTCATCCATGTGCATATTTTTTTCACAAAATTTAATGAAATATTGGTTTATAAATTAAATAGAAATTGATGGAAAGGAAAAGAGAAAAGTTATCATTTTTTCAAAAAATCTAATGAAACATTGGTTTATATAAATTAAATAGAAATGGATGAAAAGAAAAAAAACAAGCCCAACGAACTTTTCATTGTCACTAAGCTATCGTTAATTTTTTGGTGGTCCCTGTATAAGTATATGTATAAGAAAAACAGATATAAAAGGAAAAATGAGGGTAAAACACAGAGATTAATAGATAAAATAATATCATAAAAATAAAAATGGGTCCATTAATTCAAATAAAACTCAACCTTTTTTATATTACCTGGTTTTAAAAATAAATAAATGTTATTTTTAGTAGTTGATTGATTTTGGTTTGAAAAACACTTAATTTTGGATGAAATTGTTTGAATTAATGTATAAAAAAGCTTAATGTGTTTTGGACGTGAAAAATAAAAACTAATTCAAATAACTTTAGCTTAGGTGTAAGGTAGATTTGGACGGAATGATTTTTTTATAAAGTGTGATTGAGATGTTGTATGCTATAGATAAATATAATTACGGAGACATTCCATAACTGTAAACATTTCTATTAATATGAGTTTTAGATTACTCAATTATACATTGTTTAATAAACTAATTCTCCATTGTAAGTAATCTAATAAATTAGTTAATTGTCATTATATTCTTCTAAGTAACTAAATAACTTATAATTATTTTGTAATACTATATAGTTGACAGTGAATCAGTGATTGTGAATAAATCTTAAAATACAACAAATTTCTATAAAATTTTTTTGCTTTTTTTTGCTTAATAGATAAGTGGTTAATCATATCTATATTGGGTCGAATATTATTTGCTCATATTTTTTTATTAATACGTTGACTATTAATATTACACTATTTCTCTGGTTGTTTAACTCGTTTTGGTACTAGGTCAATGACACGTTGATTTAACTTGATTAAACTCCAAACGAAATATTAATTTTACAAAATAAAGAATTAAACTTTGTTTTTAATTTTTTATAAGTTGATTCGTTGCCTAGTTAATTAACCTCTTTATATTTATAGTATAGTTTTTTCGGCGTTTGAGGCAAAAAAAATTCTCTTTTATTAAACTCTTAATATTTAATGTATATGGACAGAAAATCAATATTATATATATATATATATATATATATATATATATATATATATATATATATATATATTAAATTCTATGAAACATATGCGGATGTGAATAATTTTTTTTTTAGAAAATGCCTTTTTTAATATATAAATATAGTCAACCAAGTCTTAAAGTTTCATCTCTAAGAATATAATTCTATTGAAATATAATAAAGTATGAGTGATAATTATTTTCATACAATTTATTAATCATTAAAAAATTCCTTTAAACAGAGATGGTCAAATCTGGTTTCTTTCTTTGTAAACCTAGTCAGAAAATGGATATATTTCTCAGAGTATTTGTCCTGTTACGCTTGGTCCTGGTCAAACACTTTTATTCAAAATAAAATGCAATTATTAACTAACTATAGTTTGGTTGACTCTTCCTAGTATATGAGATATTTAAATAAGTTATCCGTTGCGAAGAACGGTAAAATGCATTATATTAATAAATAATTATATAATGCTTACTATATATTATATAAATTTTGAAGCCTAAGATAAGTTTTAAGCTTTATAACATAGAGTAGATGATATTATCTTAATAGACTTTAGATCAAAATGTAATGAATTAATGCAATTAGCATATGATAGTTATTTTGGTCAGATCAAATCAACAAAATGGCTAACAAATATATTCTTTTTAATGTTCAGCTTATTTTCCATTTACAGGTTGATTAGTGCAAGGCTCTGCATATGGTGTGATCTGTATTTGAAAAGGATTACGGATGGTTCAATTCTGAAATAAAATATATGGAGATAAATGACTTACAACCATGGTAAGTAAACATTATGATGATAAAAGTACCATTTGTTTTATTATTATGATTATGTACTTACTGATATATATATATATATATATATATATATATATATATATATATATATATATATATATATATATATATATATATATATATATATATATATATATATATATATATATATGTATGTATGTATAGGACTAATATCATTAATTTGAGATTACTAATTGTTTAAAGAGAATGAGATAAAAAAATTAGAGAAAACTTAAAATATGGCTATCTCAACCTTTCACTTATTGGATGTAGAATCCCATATTTGATTTTGGAAAAGACTTTATTGAACAATGTACAAGTTTTTAACTTGCAATTTTTTGAATTACATACATTAAGTTTTTAACTTGCAGCTTTCAACACATATTACTTAATTATATAATTGTAAATTTTTCAAATTGTTTATTCTATTTTTCTTACATGAGTTGTTTAAAATGGTGGAAGTATTTTTGTAACTTATATTAAGTCATTTGAGTATAACATTGCAAATATAGATACTCGTTCTTACTACAAATTTTAGAAATATGAGATCTCACCTTTATAATATTTATAATATTTAAGTGTTTAGTATAAATTTTTATTTATTATATTATAATAAATTTTAATACTATACCAAGTGAGGACGTTAGACATTAATCTCAACTCTAAATCCCAAATCAAAGTACAAAATTGTGCAATTTTAAATCATAAAAGTAAAAAAAAAAAGTAATCGGATAGAAAAATATAGAGTCACGTAATTCTAAACAAATATATCAAATTACAAATGCAAATTAAATAACACATGTATAAAAAATTACATCTGTTTATTTTAAATTTAACCTGAAAATGAACAATATATACCAAGAGTTACTCCATAAAAATAATTTAGATTTAATTTAGTTTTAAGTTTTGGATATTTTTAAAATTGAATTTCTATTATTATTTTTTGATTATTAGTTTCTAAAGAATTATATACTTTTTGAGTTTCTATCTTTTAATTTTGTTCATTAACTAACGTTATTTTACTATATTATTTTTCATGATTGTTCGTGGGTCATTAGAAGATATAAAATTTTGTGATTAATAAAAAAATAGAATTGTAATTAATGTAAAAATAATTTATTTTTATTACTTTCACTGAAAACTTGTTTGATAACAAACAACATTGTTGAACCGTCCTTATTTTTAATATATTTTTAATAAAAATAATAAAGTCATACATCATTTTATAATATCATAATGTCATTTTATACTAACAATAAAACTTCATATTTTTTAACAAAAAAATGATAAGATAAAAAAAATAGGTCAACTTAGTTAACTAAATAATTAAAAGATGACATCTAGAAAATATGAAAATTTTAAATATAATATATAAAAAATTAGTAAAAACTCAATAAAAAATACATAAATATAAAATGACTTAAAATTTAATTAAGTTAACAAATAATAATAATATTATCATTTTAATTAGTAGAAAATTAAAATTTAATAAAAGAACCTTTAATCCAATTGTTGAATTGATAAGTTTAAATTTTTTATAGTCATTAAAAGTCTAGCGAACTTTTTTTTAATAAACTATGACATTTATTTGCATTTTACAAAGTTTTGGATACATCCTATTGCAAATGCACCTTATCACATTTTTATGCAATTTTTTGTTTTTTGAATTTTTTTTTTCTCGTCTTTAAAGAAAACGTAACTATTGTTAGAGAACATACCGTGTGCAGAAAACTTTAAGCAAAACATAATATAAAAAACTAGTCACTTTTGAGGTAACGAACCAAGTAACTCTGATATATAACTCTGATACAGCGCATTCTTTTATAGTATTTTTTTTTCTTCTAAGAAGGATATTTTTAAAAAATTATTAGAACAAATTTGATTAACTTCATAATTTGTTATGCATAATTGTATAACAATTTTAATCTGGCGTGTTGGCCACAATTTTTCTTAAAGCAAGTGGACATTTTGCAAATTGTGATTTGCATTTGTTAAAAGAGTCAACTAGTTAACATTCAAAGACTTGTATATTTAATATTATCTAACCTTCCCAACTTTTTCTTTATTCTCTCTTTCTCATTAACCAAGTGTCTACAGAACATTTTCTATTTTACTTAAATACAATTTTAGATTCATTATTTTTCTTAACTCACCATTTAATTCTCTCCAATTTAAAATAAAAACATTTTCTCTTTTTATTTTAGAAAACTTAAAATTGTAATATAATTTCTAGTTTTATATAATAAATTGTTTAGATTCAATAAATTCTTAAAATTAACACATGTATTTAAATTTTAATTAATAAGAGTGTAAAATTATAATTACATGAAAAATGAAGAATTGAATTGAAAAACAAACTAATAAGGACTAATGTTTTAGATGTTTTGAACACGTTTTTTAATTTAAAGTCAATCTATATAAAAGTAATAGAGGTAGAAATTATATTCATTTAAAAGCTTGGGACAAATTTAAGAAAAGAGACAAACATGGACATCTGTTACACAAAGATTGATTAGTAAACTATCTCTATCAGAACATAAATATTCATGGATTGGAAGAAAGTTATGTTTCCTAAAATTTTTGTTGTTAGATCCTCCCTATATTTTGTATCTTTATTTGTAAGTTAACAAAAGCAAGACGATTAAATGTATTGAAAAATAATTTCTTGTGGATAAAGGAGGAGGAGGTAAGGAAAATAGTTTTGGTAAATTGGGAGATAAAAAAAGAAGAATTATTGAAAATAAAAAACATGTGTCTTTTTAACATTTTTTTAAATGAAGGTAGAAATGATGATAGAGTGAAATATAGATTTTACTTGAACTAATTACAACCACCATAGTTAGTGAGTCCTTAGAGTGATAAAATCAATGGACATGTAAAAGAGACAAATTTATCTTATATATACTTACTAAAGCTTCCTTATGAAAAATTAGATCAAATTCAAAACATTGTTGTCAAGATCCAAACATTTCTCTTTCAACTTTCTGGAACAGTAAGATATATCATTGTTTTTATATTCAATAACCAATCATTGTTAATTATAAAAGTGTATTTTAAATGAGTTTAGGTAACTGTTATACTTGCGTACTATAATTATAAATAGACTAAATTTTTTTAGTTATGGTAAATTATTGTATTTTTTTTTTGCAATATTTTATTCATATTTAATTTTTTATGCAATGAATAAATCTACCACACATTCTCTGTCCCCATATAGAAACAATTTTTTATTCTGAATTCATTCACAGACTGAACGGAATGAACCTTAACGCAACATGTGTGGAAATAAATTGTCCTACAATGTTAAGGTTTTTAGATGCATACACATAAAGATTGTTAACTCTTCACCTAACCCTCTTTGATCCAAATGAATAAAGAAAATTACAGTATGTGACGTGTGCAGCGTATTTGAAAAATCTACGAGTGAGGTTGATGGCAAACATTAAAAACTAGGACTCTGCGGAAGTTGAACAAAACCATGATCACCGGGCCACCATGTAAGCTTTATGGCCATGTACGCTATAAGCAACAGTACTTCATAACGCGTCTTTTTCGAAATAACACCTTTGTGGACAAGATTCCCATTTCCAACACCGATGTAGGATCATGCAAGACTCATTGGAGAGGGTTGACTACCAAATTATTTTCAACTCAAACAAATTAGGGTATATACTAATGCAACAGTAATTTCATCAATAATAAATCAGAACGTCCACTGTATATTATTTTTTCTTACTACAAGTAAGAATTATGACTCAAATAAACTACTTCCAACTCATGTATTAATCAGAATCAATTCTACATTACTTCTGAACAAATGGAATGAAAATGTTGATCTCGAACCCTAGGAAAATTATCTTTGTTTGCAGTTTTAAAGCTCAATGGTGAGACTGGGAGAGCAGAAAGGTTCAGCTGCACAATTCTACCTTGTTTTAGTATGTTGCAGAGTCAACAAGAGAAGCATTTTAGCTAAAATATGTGCTTTACAAAGTTGAATCCGATTTATGAAAGGTTTGAAGAGATATATTAGAGATCTGTTGCATGGTTTTAAATGATTAGCCGTTATTCATCTCATCAAATGTTAAAATATGTTGGGAGGTTTTCTTCGCGCCATTTGGATGTTGGATCGACCTGCATCTAACCTCTGCAATGGATAAACAGTAGCAGCTGGCTATCTTTTGGGTAGGATAGCACCGGATAGAACTGCATTATTAGTTACAGTACCACTATGCATAGCTCCTGTTACAGAGGAAACTGCAGACATTACTAAATAAACCATGACTCCATTCCATGGTTTGTGCCAAACCGGCATCGTGTCCCAAACATACACATTGGAAAGGGGAAAAAACCTTAATAAGGAGAAACAGCATCCATCTCAATCTCACAAGCACGGCCATATTCAAACAGTGTGACCAAAAATAATCAGAAAGAAGGGTTCAGTAAACTACCATATCAGAAAATAAGCTCCATAATCTAGAATTTCAAATTAAAGTTTAAAGTTCCAACAATATAACTTCATCCTTGAAGCTACATACAGCCTCAAAAGTAAAGTAGTAAACCATATGTGATTTGGAACAATCATCACTGTTCAGAGTATTATTCTATAAACAAAAGAATGAAACTATATTTCTGAAGTAGAAAAGCAACATTGAAATCAACAAAGGCAAGCATCAACTGCTCCTGGGAAACACCACCAATTCCATCCATCCATGAAATCCCCCATCAGCCTCATATGCATCCTCCGCAGCCAACATCAAAATGCCTTTCGCCAACCTCAATGCTACCTCTGCCAAATCAAACCCCACACACAAAATACAAATCACAATCCAATCAATCGAACGAGCAAAGTTATTAAAGCAAACAGAAAACAGAAAAACTTTGTAAAAGAATTATGCATACCTTGCCAGTCTCAGCTTCATCAGGAACCTTGTAGCAATCAGCACTAACCTCCGACAACCACTGACCAGGGAAAAGGGTCTGCACAACAACACCAAACTCAAGAGCTGTTTTTTCTTTTGTTTCCGACACACACAACATAAAGAATGATATGGAATAACATAACGTAACGAATTGATCAGCTTACATCCAATTGTTTCTGAGCGTTTCTGGGTCGCTTCTTGGGCCGGCGGGGAGGCCGGTGGCCCACCAAATTCATGAAATCCTCCTCAATCTCCTTCTTCGTCAGCGTCAGAGAAAACTTCAGTGGTCGCTCCTCTTTCTCCGGCGACCCTCTTAATTTCGGCGACTTTCCGGCGCCGGGGACACTCCTCAACGGCGAAAACGACGTCCCGACCCCGGCCTTCCTCTCGTCAATCCTGACCGTCACGGGAGCCCGCCGCGTCCGCAGATTCCACGTCCTTACTCCGGTGGCCGACGGCTGCGCCTCCTCTTCAACCGCCACCGTCACGGGCGGCGCGTCCTCGATGATAACATCATTGTCCTCGGCGACCTCCTTGCCGAGAATCGCGTCCTTCATCCTATCGGCCTCGGTTTTGAGATCGAGCATGAGCTTCTCCCTGACGGCGTCGATCCCCTCGTCGCCGAGGAATCGCGGCCGCTTGAGACGCAGTCGCGAGTCAGCATTTACCGGCGGTGGGGGGTCGAATTCCCGCGGCGCCGGAGATCGGCGATCTCCGGTGTCAGTGGAGGAGTCAGAGGCGAGTTTGGTGCAGCGGAGGTGGCGCTGACTCCCCCACTTCAAACAGGGCAACATGAAATTGTGAAGAGGTTTCGATCTCTCGGGTCCCATGGCCATGCTCTCTCCTTCCCCAGAACACGTAAACACCATTTAATCCAAACACAGCCCCAAAAGAAAAGAAAAAAACAGCGTCAAGTGTATTGCTTTTCTTCTTCTTCTTCTTCAGCAGAGCCCAAACGAGAACTTCCGAAGCTGAGAAATTGAACCCACGAGAAAGACGCAAGCTTTTGGCTTGGGTTTCGCACTTTTGCGACTTTCGCTTCGTTGCATACTCGCCGGGAAACGCAAGCTCTTTATTTATAACTCAGAAACAAAGAAAGAACGAAGCGAGGCGGTTTTAACGTTCGGGTTCGCCTTCTAGGCTCAACGCTAACCTGCGCCTCGAGGGGTTGCCTGCTTATACTTACCTCCTTTTTTTCCTTTCTTTTTTTTTTCCTTTTTTCCCGGGTTAAATACCTCGTTTTTTTTAACTAACGCTGCGCCGTTCATTTTCGCGATTTCGAAAAGGGATGATTCGATCGAGGCCGTTCATTTTTGTTTCGGTATTTTGGATTAAAATTTGATTTCCGTGTGGTGCTAGGTCAACCGGACCATTGATTTTGGGTTCTTGGTGGTCAAGGATTTGAAAGGATGAGGATTAATATACCATCAAGAACATTATCTTTTTCTTTTGTTAGTTAATAATTTTACATTTTAATCGTTTTGAGTGAAATAGATAGAATGTATTTTGGTTCGTGTGAGATGGATCCACTTCGTTTATAATTTCAATCAAATAAGATAAAATGCTTTTTTTTTTACTAAAAGATAAAATCTTATTTCAAGAATATATGACTTCAATAGATTGATAGGTTGTTACCGTATTTTAATTGAATTTTAAATACCAATTATTCGCATCTTGAAATATAGCCATAAATTTTATTGTTTGAAATTCAATTTTAAATAAAACTAAATTATAAATAAATTGTGTTTTTTTTCCTGTGTACGTAAAGTAGCATTGATGAAGATCAAATGTATTTCGTGTATTTAAATGTGAAAGAAAAATGACGTTTGTAGTGTAAAAAAGCTATAATTTTAGTAATGGATAGGAACATTGTAAAGACAATTTTTCGAGTAAGGACTAAACATATATAGTTTTTTAATGTCGATTAACGTACAAAAATAATACTTAAAATTTTAACTTAATTACTTTTTCATACATTTTCTTATAAAGTTTAAGAGAGCCTGTTATTTTAGACACAAATTTTCAATAAAATGATTTGAAATAATAAACATCCTATCATGACTATTATTTTTAAGGAATCTTATCATAATTATTATAATTTAAAACCAAATATTTCTCATTATAACATATCTTTAAATAGGTTAACAATTCAAAAAATCATTTTATGTATTCATAAAATAAAATTTTGTACGGTATGAGAACGAGAATACGATGGTTTAATCATTAAATTGGTGCGTTCTTTTAGAAATTTATTAGATAAATTGTTTAAAAGAGGTATCCAAATGAGCATGTGATGCTTTAAAATCTAAATTCATAAGAAAATGTCTAGTTCTAATATAAGGTGTTAAATTATAATAACTTTTTAATATATGTGAAGAAGTTATGAAGCACCAGGTCAGTCTCAAATAATATTTTTTTAAATATAGAATTTACATGTGTGATGATATAAAATTTTGTTATCTATATATATCTTTTAGATACCAATCTGGAGTTTTTTTCTGCAATAATTCTTTCTCTCATTCCCTTTTTAATATATATGTTATTATTCTTCTGAAGTAACTTTATAATTTTATTTTATTTTTTGTATTAGATAAGTAGCATTTTGATAATTTCTAAAGTCATTTTTTTACAATCACATTTAAAAAACACTGATATTTGTTTAAACTTCTAAAAATTGTGGGAAAGTTGTTCCCTTACTTTTGACGTTCTTTTGGTAGTAAAGGAAGCATATGATTAAGTTGTGCACCTTAGGTCAAAGCATTCAAAAGTGACCTATTTAATCATTTCCATGTGATTCCATGATCCATCAAATTTAACATAATCAAGGTGTCACTGTTGGAAATCTCGTGGAGGCTTGAGAAAATATATACTGGAAAATATAGTGAGATTAAAATAAAATGAATAGAAAAAGGATAAAAAATAAAATAAACATTAAAAGAGAAAAGAGAGAGAAAATTTAAAATAAAATAAATAGTATAGTATAAATAAGTAAAATATTAAAAAGTAAAGAAATAAATATAAACATAGGAATATAAAATAAACAGAATGACAAAGGGATAAAAATACGAATAGAAACAGATAAAACTATGAGGAGATAGTTGAACAGTTAAAGTTTACTGTGAGAGAAGTTGTAATTACAGACAAAAATTTTAAAATCTTAAGCAATTCAAACTAAATAAATTGGTTTTTATCTCAATTTAATGCTAATCACAATCAAATAACTAACTTAATCATTCAAGGGTTTGATTGATTTTGTGGTTAAATCAATATAAAATTTCATTATGTAGTATATTTTTCTCCTAGAATCTTATTTAGTTTATATTCACTTTTCAGCGGTTTTTGGCTTCTTGAATAATTATTGTTTATATGAGCTGTTGGAAAAAATATTTAAAGAATCCTTTTTAAAAAATATTTCTATAAATTATTGTGATAAAATCTTCTTGTGGAAAAGACTGAAGGTAGCTTAACTGGTTAATGAGTGTTTTTTGCTAGTTTACAAGTAAATAAAAACAAATTTTTAAGTCTAAATATCAAATTAAAAAAAGTTAGCTAGAGAATTATATATATATATATATATATATATATATATATATAAGCTTTCGACTAATTTTACAAGATTAGGAAAAAAATGATTTAGATGTGATTAAAATAAAACAAATAATAAAAGAAAAAATAAATTCAAAATAAATTATAAAAAATAAAGAAAATAAGCATAAACACTAAAAAAATAAAGATATATAAAGCAAATAATATAAAAATGAATAGTAAAAGATAAAAGTAATAATACAAGATAAAAAAAGTAAGATTAAAATTAAAATTAACTCTAAAAGATAAATAGATAGAACTAGATGGTTGAACAGTTGGTATGATCATCGTGTTTTACTAAATTATCTTGATGCATACCATTCCAACAATCTATACTTAAATTATATATTTGATTCACCAAAATGTTCAGATCTTAACACCTTAAGAAAAATTAAATCCCATATAACTTGGTTTTTATTTTCAATCTCATTGCAATTACAATAAAACTGTAAGACCATGAAAAATATTTACCTTAATAGTAACAATTTTATTACTAGAATAAATTTCTTTGTCAATGGAAAATATAATAAGTTTATAAAATGTGAAAAGCTTAAGAAATTTTGGTAGCTTAAATGGTAGAAAATTGTGAGGCTTTCAAGAACATGGGTTCAAACTCTTTTCTACTTTTTTCTTTAAAAAAAATTAAAATATTGACAATTTTTAACTTAAATCTTGTTGAACAGATTATGTACTGTTAAATTATTATTGTGAGTTTGACTCGTCAAACATTTGATTATTCTCCGGTGACCATTTATGGTGATATTTTAGTATTGTTAATTTATTTTGTGATATATTCATTTTGTATGATTTTTGTGATGATTGTATTTTATTATATTGAATTTGTGCATCTGAACATGATATGAGTATTATGGGGAGATTTTGTAATGGTATAATATGAGTTGAGGAATATGAGCATGGCATGAGTCTCGTGGAGAGATTCTGTAATGATATGGTATTTGTGTATATGTTGATTTTGAGGTTCCTGTTGTTGGAGGTTATCCTGATACTCTAATAATCATCTAGTCTCAAGTAGAGAATGATGAATTATGTGGTGAGAGGGGCAGGAGGTCCTGGTCTATGTGCCGGTTTTGGACATAGTGTTGAGGACTAACCTTGTGGATGATATGGAGTATTTTGAAAGTGTATTTGTAAGAAGAAGTAGAAGTCATCACAAGTGCATAACCTCCCGTGACCGCTCATCAACGTATCTATTGAGTGTTTATTGAGTATTGTGGGATGAGTGTCTATTGGGTATTGTGGAACGAATGTCTATTGAGTATGATGAGATGAGTATCTATGGTGTGATTGTGGTATGAGGGTGTCTGACATAATTATTATATGATGTTTGTTGAGTGTATCAAAGTAATTATGCATGTTTTATAAATGATTTGTTGCATGTTAGCTCACCCTACTTGTTTGTGTTTGTGTAATTCGTTATACGAGAGCAGATGAAAGAATATATATATATATATATATATATATATATATATATATATATATATATATATATATATTATTAATTATGAATTATCAAAGGTGAGATCACGAAATCTTACAAAAACAATACAGGATTTTATGATGTCTAATAAAATAAACCTACTTTTAACATTTATTTTGAACTAATTTCAATATTAATAAAGGCAACATTATGATAAGTGTAAATAGTATATAGTATAAAATCCTAAAAGATGAAAATTTCTAAAATTATACATATTAAACTCGATAAAATAAAACAACGATTTTAATACAAAGTCTTTTCTATAGTACTACTTACATAATATTTCCAACATTATAATAATACAAAATTGTAATTTTACTCTCTATTTCATATATATAAATTTCAACCCTTTGAGAAATATCGAACTTATGAGGTCATTAGAGTATAGAGAGAAAACTTTTAAATATTTTGATTATAAAGTGGTTCTTGTTTAGTATCAATAATTTTTTTAATCAATAAATTATTCATTATAATATTATAAAATGATATGTTAGTATTTGTGTTTTTGTAAATCTTTACAATTCAAAGTTTTCATATTATTCATGAGTAATGTCGATAATTTAATTAATTTAGTTTTAATTTATGAAAAAATATATATAAGTTATTTAATAATTTATTTTTTGTATTTATTTAGATTTTGTGAGATGTAACTTTTACCATATTTATCATCTTATACTTTATATTATTTTATTTTATTTATTTATTTAGTAAACTCTATATGAGGATAAAAGTACTGATAAATTTTGAAATGTCAACTGACACGTCAATTTTATAATAATATCTAGCATGATATTATTTATAACTATCTTCAACCATATCCTTATAAAATATTATAATTTATCTAATAGCTTTTGAAAATTTTGTATTAAGCATGTTCCATAATACTCTATTAGACACACTATTAAGAACTATCAGGCTATATTGTCTTTTCCAAGTTTAAGTCATTTAAAACAAAAAATGAATTGATATTAACAGTAATATTAACACGATCATTCCTAATTAAATTAAGAATAACAAACACAAAAATACCCTTACAAAAATTCCAACATAAAACCCAAATAAATCTTATTTCAAGATAATACGTTAATATTTTATTTTTGGATAAAATTATTCAATATATCATTACAATGATAAAATATAAAAATAAAGGTTGCACAAGAAACCTTCATTTAGAACTACTTCTTATTTATGTAAAAAATAAAATAATTATTATATCGTTTTTGAAACAATTTATAAAATCTGCTTTTAACTCATTATTCAAATATTTTTTAAATTACGATAGAGTATAATTATTTGCATTTAATCCTTTCTTCATTTATTTTATTATCTCACAAATAAAACATAAAATACTAATACCTAACATTTTCATGCTTAAGAAAAAACATAACCTTTAATCTTATTTAATAAAAAAACTTTAAGATAAAAATAATATTTTATATTTGGTATATATCAAAATTTAAAATAATATTTATTTTAAAATAAGTGAAGAAAATTTATGTAAAATGAAATGTTTATCAGATTATATCCATTCACAATTTATCAAACTCATAATTTTATTTTATTTTATTTTATTTTATATATATATATATATTTATTGTCAAAAAATTTAACATCTACTTCATTAATCTCTATTAATTATCAGGTAAATACTGATGAGTTAATTAATAATAGTTCAGATAAGGTAGCACCATGAAAATTAAAGAAGTTCATTTCATCTGAGTTTTAAGCTCTTTTTATAAAATATATTACTTTTATAAATATATTGAAATCATAGATTTGTTCGTGTCTTATTTTTCATGGTTAAATTATAAAAGGGAGGTACTAGCACATAATATATATATATATATATATATATATATATATATATATATATATATATATATATATATATATATTTGTTTACATATATCATATGAATTTATATTCATGAATAACTTTAACATGTATTTTGATTTAAATGATCAAGACAAGTTCAGAGTATTATCATATTTTGATTACCTTTTTAGATTTGCATGTTTTCATGATAAGATAATTTCTCAACTGAGTATATCTTAATGCTGATAACTTAAATTATTAGTGAAATTAGATACTTTTATTATAATATAGTTTTTTCATTAGTATATACATTCCATCATGGTTCATAAATCATTTCAAACTTAATGAACACAAAATTTATACACTTCATATATATGCTTATAATTTAAATAATAACAATTCATAACATTAATTAATTTTCTGAAATTATCTAATTTCAGTGAAGAATCAAAGTTAAATATACAAAAGTATATATTACAATAAATTAAAACTATAAATATAGTAATAATCTAAATAAAATAAATCATTAATATTCAACATAATTTTCACATTATATAATATGTCTGCATATATGGCAACAAACTTAAAAAATAATTCGTAAAATATAAATTGTTTTGCAACAAAGATTGAAGATAACAATTTATATCGAGTTATACTCATCAATAGTATTTAAATGTATTCATATACAACTTTTAAGAATAAACTATAATATTTATAAAGATATTGGGTTAAAAGATCATATACTTAGATTGAAGTTAAAAAATTAACAACAACTTTTACTAAAATTAATAATTTGTCATTTTCTCACTAATAGAGTGATAACTATGGTTTTACACTTCTTTTTAAACTATTTCAAAACAACTATTATCCAAGAAACTTTCATTAAAACTACATTTAAAACCAGTAGAATAAGAAAGAACAAATAAAAGATGATAATAACAATTTAGTAAAAATAAGTTAAATAAAGTATCATAGTGTTTATATATAATATACCTAAAACAAATTTTGAATGAATTAATGAAGTTTGATGAGAGGAATTTTCAGAAGAAGGCGTAAATTATGTGTTATAAAAAAAAAGAAAAAAAAAGTAAAGTGATAGAATGAATAAGAAAGGGATTGTGTGAAGGAAAGGAAAGAAAACAACCGCTTGCCAAATCCGAATCCCATGTGTTACGTTACCACCTCTTTCTCCCTTGTTACATTCTAATTCTAAATTAATATAAACAATTTCTGTTTCTCTCCTCAAGCATTTAACCATTGCTCCATTAAAATAAGAGATAAAAAACACGTGCATGACGATTCATTATGCCACCTCACACATGTCATTTCCTCACACCACACGAACCAAACCTCTCATGGTTTCACACTCACCGATTGTGTCTCCCACACGTAACTCAACACGTCACAATCTATCATTTTTAAACATTTTATAAAAGTAATAATATCATGACACATTCTTATATTTACTTAACATATACTCTAAAGATAAAATGGTTAAAAAATATAAATTTTTATATTATTTTAAAAAATAAAAAAATAAAGATAATCTGAAATAAATTTAAAATATTTGAATGTCTAAGAGAATCTTTACTCATTTTATAACTATCACAAAACAGAATCAATACAATTATTCACTTCTCTCTCTTCTATATGTTTATATTGAATTTTACACTATACTATAACCGTAAACCTTAATTAAGTACAATAAATAAATAAAAATAATTAATATATAATTTAAAGATAGTTTTAAATAGGATTAAATATGTTTTTAGTCCCTAAAATATTGGCCGTTTCTGGTTTTCGTCCCTCTTTCAAAGTAAGTAAGGTACAATTTGGTCCTCATTCTTTTCGAAACGTTCGTTTTAGTCCTCGGAATTTTGGTTTTAGTCCTCATTTGTTGCTAAATGAGGACCAAATTTTTAAACAGTGTTTAGTTTTCGAGGACTAAAACGAACGTTTCGAGGACTAAAACGAACGTTTCGAAAAGAATGAGGATCAAATTGTACCTTACTTTGAAACAGGGACGAAAACCAGAAATGACCAATAGTTTAGGGACTAAAAACATATTTAACCCTTTTAAATAAAATAAAATCAAGACTACATCCTTTATAAACATGGTTAAAGAAGTACTTTGTGTCATAAGTGTTAATTTAACATCTAAATAATCATTTATCAATTCCAATTTATTAAGTTATAATCAATTTTAGTTACAAAAATATGTTTAAAAAATAATTTAAAGATATTTTTTTAATTAGAGACTAACTTATAAATCAATTTTTTTAATAGTCAAAATTTCGATAACTAATATTAATGTTAATGATGAATTTAGAAATCAATTCATTATGTAAATCATTTTGATTACCAATTTAATGACTAATTATATTTTTTTAACTATTTTAGTTACTAATAATTTTTAATTTATAAATTTGTATATAAATTTATTACTATAATAATTAATTATTTTTTTATGGTTAAAATTAGTCATTAAAATTTTACGATAGTAACAACATATAATTTGATTAATCATTCTTTATTATTTGAAATAGTATCAAAGTAAACTTAGTATATACTTATATACAAATAATTTTATTTTTATGTATTCGTATTTGTTTTTCAATTTTCTAATAATATTTTTTAAAAAGTCATTATTTTATTAATTTTATCTTCTAAATAATTTTAAAAAAATTTAATTGTTTTTTCGACTTGATTTTTTTAAAATTTAACTATTTTTTAATTAAAAAAATAAAAACTACTTATAATAAAATTATAAAAATTATTTATTTAATTATAATAATAACATTCGTAATAATTTAATTATTTTTGCTGTTATAAAAAAAGTAAATATACATACACATGATACATGTGTTTTTACTAGTTTAAATGAAATATATTGTTTAAATAACCTTACATTAAAAAAAAATGTTAGTGTTTCTAGAATAACCATAAACTAAAAAAAATCATATCAATTTAATTCGAGAACAAATCTAAAATTATTGTAAGTGATATCAAATTATATTCTTATCTAATGCATTAAAAAATAAATTCCAAAACATAATTTGTTACTCAAAATTGTCAAAATTATATGTGTGACACCCGGACACTAACTAAGGCGGAGAGTGATCGCCGGTGCAAGAGGCACGAAGTGCAAGAGTCACGAAGTGCAAGGGGCACTGACAAGGAGCGACTCCTGGCAGGCTTCCAGGGAAAGGGACACATGGATGAATCGAACATACACCGGAATGAGAGAGATCTAGAGACTGTATAGGTATGAGACTATACAGTTGAAGAATAGCTTAAAGGGATTGATTTGGCTACTCATATCATCAAAATGCATATGCTTTTCGGTAGCCTAAATCATAAGAACTCCATGGTTAAGCGTGCTTAGCCTGGAGTGTAGCTTTATTTCAGCCATATAAGATAAAATAATATCGATAATCTCACAGTAATATTCCGATTATAACTTTAATATTAAAATCAAAATTTCAGTCATCTAACTTCAAAATTTTCAATTTCACGTACCCTTCTTTCTTGATATAAAAAAATGAGAGAATCTTTATAAATATTCTAGATCATTTATAAATAACAAAGCGCATTACTGTAAATTCCAACTAATTATCTTTCCTTAATCAACTTGTTATATATACAAGAATTTAAAGATTACATGGAGACTTAAAAAGAGACAAGAAATCTCGAAAACCAAGTAGAAGATATAAATCTTAACCTAATTAAAATTGTATTCAATAAAATTTTGTTTATTCTCAATCATCTTCTAACCCATACATTAAAAAAGGGGAAAAAATGATGGTAAATATAACTTTAAAAAATATATAAAACATTGAAAAATTCAAATTGAAAAGAGTTAAATATTTTGTAATTTTAAAGTTTTTTTTTAATTATAATTTGTCATGTTCTAAATTTTAATATAGTTTGATCTTAAAATTTAAAATTTATGTTACTATGTTTAATATAAATATTTTAAATTTTTGTATATATCAAATAATTTTTTAGACTAGTATTTGATTCATTTTCATCATGTTTAACATGTTCCAACTTAAATATAAGTTTGAAACATGATTCATCATATAAACTCTTTTTAATATTTTTGAATTAAAAAAACTATATATTTTTTTAAAACACACAGTTAAAATAAATTAAAGTTGAATATACAAACGAATTTTAATTTTACATTAGTAGAAAGTTACAAACATATTTAATCAAATTTAAAATGAAAAAAAGAAAAAAACCATAAGACTTTTAAAATAATTTTCTAATAGATTCCTAAAGCACCTTCTGTAATGGTAAAGAAACAATTTATTTTACTGCGAATCTGAATATTATTTCCAAATGCTATTTTAGTTATATTTTTATTAAAACTCGGTGAAGGTCTAACTTTTTTTTAGTTAAACAAATTTCAGTGTAATATAATATGACGGTGTCTATTAGATCTGATAAAGTTTATGAAAAAAAATCATATTATTTTTTTATTTCCAAATTTCCATAAAATACAATGAACAATTAGCCAATCATTCATTTTAAATGTCATAATTTTCCAAATTCAAAATATTTATTTATCATAAAATTTAATTATATAAAAAATTGTCACAAATTTAATTTTCATTAACCACCTCAGAGATAAAAAAAATAACTTGTCTGAAATAATAATAATAGTTATTAGGTATCAATATTGGTTATTGGAAAGTAATGTAGATTAAGAAAGATGAAAACAAGACTTCATGACGGTGGTTGAGAGTTCAGATGGGAGAAAAATATGAAAATAATTATTTCGACATAAATATTTTTTGATAATATTTTAATAATATACGTGTCATTTTTTATTAATTCATTATTTATGTTTTATTATATTATTATACTCTAAACTTAGATAAAAAAAAATGACATGTGAAAATGTAGCGGAAAATTTAGGCCAACATGTTAGCCCAAAAAAATAGATAGCTGGAGTGAATGGAAAAAGTGAATTTGGAGGGAAACCCTACCTGTGAGATGTTCAACGGCTAGTTCTGCACGTTCCTTCAACATGTTAACTACAAAACACAACCGACCACACCTTTTACAGCTTGGCTTCGATCTCTCCACCTTTTTCTAACCTTAAAGCACTCTTTCCTTCTTCACTCTTCACCATGTCTCACTGTTTTTGCTGCTACTTCTTTCTCCTTCCATCTTTTTCCAAAAATGCCCAGAAAAGCATCACCCTTTTTCCACAAAGTCTCCCTTCATCTCCTCAGACTCTCTCTTCTCATCCACAGATTAAGAAAACCCATATTGCCAAAGCTCCTCAAGAGGTTCAAGAAGTGTCAGGAGTTGAAGCTCCTGAAGCACTCTGAGTATGGAGAGTACCAGTTCTCCGCTTCAACAACTCCCCTCATTCCTGGTTACCATCGAAACCAGTTCAAGAACAGGGTCCAACCACCTCTGTGTTCTTTCTTGTATCTCTATTGGTGCCTTGGCAACTTCCAAGTAGAACGAAGTGGGGAGTGCCAGCTGGCATTGGAACCCTTTGAAATTGGAGATGAAACAAGCCTAGTTCAGGATTTGTTTGAGTGTGGTTCAGGGGATGAAGGTGAATCGGTTGATCAGAAGGCTGAGAAGTTCATCCAGAGTTTCTACCAGCAGATGAGAATGCAGAGGCAGGAATCGTTCTAGCTCTTCAGATTCACTTTATATTTTTCAATTCATTATTCCTTTCTTGATTGTTTTATTCAATCTTTGCATTAATTTCGCCTTCGTTTTGCTTAATTTAATTTTCAATCAGGAGAAATGGATTACTTTCTTGCTTAATTTAATTCTTTAAATTCTTAAATATATCAATTTAATTCCATCTCTTGGTGTAATGAAGATTTTTTTTTTCTTTTGCTAATTTATAGCATTGTAGTTTATATAAACCATTTAGCATGTGTTGTAAGGAAATCCTAGCCAGTAAATTCAAAGATTCTTTTTTTTCTGGTTTATATAAGATCGTATCGCAGACCAGTATTTCGTCTGAGATCTTGTGATATATTATATATCATACATGATTATGCAGCAAGATTTAAGATCTATTTTCTAAAATTTCCTCCAAAAAATGACAGAAAGGATGAGCATATATGATAAATGTTTAATAATATTAGTGTTTTTCTAGGGTTCGGGATTGTCTGTTTAAATATCTCTGTCACGTTTGTTGGGTATTCCCTTCTGAGTAATATAAAATCGGTGGAAACTCACCGGTTCACTTTCAAATAGTTTTGTAATCATGTTATATTTATATGGAGTTGATTTCCTATTAGAAAAACTGATATCACCAAACCCTTTTTTCTCTTGTGAAAAAAGAAATAAAAACTAAGAATTGGTTCAACTGATTGTGATTTTTGCTCTGAAATTATAAGCATTGTATTCGTGTTTAAAATTGTTCAAAAATCACATTAAAATGACATAGCTTAACTTTGGACACGAGTGCGTTAAGGGGAAACCAAAGCTGTTGTTTTTGTCTATAAGCAGTGGTTCCGAATCCGAAATCGAGGTATATACAGGCCAGGCAAAATGAGTAGACTTTTTGACTCAGTTATGAATTGAGGCAAAAGAGGGTAAGATTTTACCTTGGTTCTTAGGTAACCGAGGCATTAGTGTGTTTTATTTTTATTTTTATTTTAGGCCTCGATTCATACTGAATCGAACGGTTCGTACTCTCGCCAAGCCCTAACTGCATCGTCGCTGTTTTTTCACTGCCATCGCAATGCCCTTATCGCACCCTCGCCCTATCCTAGTCGCGTCGTCGTTGTTCTTTCGCTACCATCGATGATCCTCTGAGATTGATTGTCTGCGAGAAAGGAAGAAGAAAGAAACTTGAAGCTTCTGGGTTCGCGGGTTTGCTCGAGATAAATGACAGAGAGAAAAGATTAGGAATAGAACCTCTAAATAGGGTTTGTTGAGAGAAACCAACAATAGGGAAAAAATTGGTGTTTCCCCTCTCTACAATACCAACCTAGAACCAGTGAGAAAGGGGGGAAGAAGATAGGTGCCCCCTAGCAACCCTCTCGCGCGAGACAAAGAAAGGGGGAAGAACAGAACCTCTGTTTTCTTCTTGCAGTCGCTGCAAAACGCGTCTGACATCTTCTTCCTTCTCTCAAGGTTCCAATACAATGCAGGGGACTATATTTGCACGCGGAAATATGAGTTATGTTGGAAGATGGGCGCAAGAAGAAGGCACATGGGAGATGGGAGAGGAAGACGCTCTTGCGCAAGAAGAAGAAGGAAGGGGAAGAAGAAGAATGAGGAGATGCGCGCTAGGGGAAGAAGAAAAATGTGTAAACTTTTTTTCAGGTTTCAGTAATTTGAACTAGTGAAAGAGCTACTACCTCAGTTCCACAATTGAGGCAGTAAGAACACTACTAACTCGATTTATCTGATAACCGATGCCCAAAGAGCTA